>NC_059427.1:161634304-161764899 GCF_021028975.2 Sphaerodactylus townsendi
CAGTCCCACCCTAAGTTAGATCTAGGGCGCCAGATGTATGGGGCAGTGTTTTGCAGAGTTTTTCCATTCTCAGCTGTTGATTTCAATTGTGCATCAGATTGCACTGTGGTGTAGTGGTTAGAGTGCTGAACTAGGACTGAGGCGATATGGGGTCTGATCTCCACTCCACCATGAAATTCATTGGGAAACCTTTGACAGGACAGCCTTCACACAGGGTTGCTGAGTGACAAAGTTGGGGAAGGGAGAGCCATATGCACTGACTATCCTGAACTTCTTGAAGGAAGGGCAGGATAATATTGTATGGAGGGGTCTGCAACTTGCGGCTCTCCAGATGTTCATGGACTACAATTCCCATCAGCCCTGCCACTTGGCCATGCTGGCAGGGGCTGATGGGGATTGTAGTCCATGAGCCACAGGTTGCAGACCCCGCCATAGACAAAGTAACTCTGACATTAGGAATGGATCTTGACACTTTGAATTTATTGGCTTTCAATATTTATATCCTGCCTTTCTACTTGAGCAGCAATGGCGTAGTGGTTAAGAGGAGGTGCATTCTAATCTGGAGGAACCGGGTTTGATTCCCCGCTCTGCCGCTTGAGCTGTGGAAGCTTATCTGGGGAATTCAGGTTAGCCTGTGCACTCTGCCAGCTGGGTGACCTTGGGCTAGTCACAGCTTTTCGGAGCTCTCTCAACCCCACCCACCTCACAAGGTGTTTGTTGTGAGGGAGGAAAGGGCAAGAAGATTGTAAGCCCCTTTGAGTCTCCTACAGGAGAGAAAGGGGGGGATATAAATCCAAATTCTTCTTCTTCTTCTTGATAATTAACATAGAAAGCATATGATGAGACATCTAGTTCAGCAGTGGTTTGTTTCTGTGCAAGTGTTTTTCTGTGACAGCATACAGGCATAATAAAAAATAAAGTAAAAAACCAACAAACAAATAGGGTTTCTGCTTGGCTGCAAATAGTAATTAAACCCTCCTCGAAACAGGAAGTGGCTAGTGAAGGGCCAGTTCAGAAATGCTACATCTGTGAGAGTTAACAGGAAACAATTAACAGTGGGTGTTTGTGGCCCTCCCCTTGACAGTGTTTGCTGACTTATTCAATATAATAGGCTCATTCCGCACCTGCAGAATAATGCACTTTCAAACTGCTTTCAGTGCTCTTTGAAGCTGTGCGGAATAGCAAAGTCCACTTGCAAACAGTTGTGAAAGTGGTTTGAAAACGCATTCTTTTGTGTGTGCGGAAGGAACCCTAGTAAGCAGATTTTGGGCTGGAAGATCTGCTGTTTTGTATGTTAGAACTCTGCGGTCCACTAGATGGAGTCAGTTGCCAATTTGCTGTATCAGCATTTTGTCAAGTCTCAGCCGACTTGTGGCAACCCCTTAGGGTTCTCAAGAGACATTCAGAGGTGGATTCCCACTGCCTGCCTCCACGTCATGCCCTGGTAGTCCTTAAGGGTCTCCCATCTAAACACTTGCCAGGACTGAGGGCAAGAATGTGTGACTAGTCCAAGGTCACGCAGCAAGTTTCCACGGCAGACTGGGTATTTGCTCGAAGAAGACCGGCTTTGCCTTCCGGGAGAGCCAGCTTGATGTAATAGTTAAGGCAGTGCCTTAACTATTACATCAAGCTGGCTCTCCCGGAAGGCAAAGCCGGTCTTCTTTGAGCTTCCCTTCCCCAGTTCCTTCCCAGGCAATTTAGGCAAAAGCTCCTTGTACACTTTCCCTTGTATCTCCAAACAAAAAGAGGTGGAGATGTGCTTACAAAAATGAAAGGTGGCAGAAAGAATTCCTACAGGGCTGCTGCTTTGAGTTCTCTTTCCAATATGGAGTGTTCTTGGATGCCACAATTGTTAAAAACCTGTCAAGAGCTGAAGCCTGCCACACATTGCGCACATTGGTGCACAAGCTTGGCCAGGCCAGACAGTGCCCGCAGGCCCACTATCAAGCCCGGCACTGGCCTGGGCCCCATGGGGCGCGTGCAGCAAGCCAGCTGCTGAAAGGAAAGCCAGGAGGCCAGCTGGGCCCAGGCTAGCGTGGGGGCAACTTTCCACCCCCACATGACTGAACAGTGGCCGCCCAGGGACATATGACCCCGTATGTCCCCATGGAATCTCCACCTCTGCTGACCTGGGAGCCGAGTCGGTGCAGGGGAGGAGGGGTGTGGAAGGCGATTTTGCACCCCCCCCCCATGTGACAGGATAGTGTGCGCATTGGGATGCGTGAGCCCACATGTCCCCGTGCATGCTCTGCCCCTGCAAAAATGAACTCCCACTGTGGCAGCAGCAGTTGCTTGGCCTGGCGGTGGGTGTCCTTGTAACTCTCTTACAGAAGTGTTGTCAGCTGAATTCAACCAGGAAATAAAAAATATTCACAGGGTTTGGGGTGTGGGGATGTAGAACTTCCACATTGTGTGGAGGTTCCCTTTGACACAGAACATTCTGCTCTTCATTGGGGGGGGGGGGGAGCAGTGTGACAGCCACCTTTAATTAAAGCTGGTTTTGCAGCAAATTTGAACTTACTGCTTCCCCCGCACACACACGCATCTCAGCCTGGTAGCTGTAGGGGGAAAAACCAGTTCCCCATCCTGAGTTCTGAGATATCACTGGATATTTCCCTGCATATTGCATGAGGTCTTGAAATGCACCTTTTGAAGATGAGTTTCTAAGGATATGGATCATTGCTCTGTTCCAGAATTGCCACTTATAGATTCATGGAAAACACACTGTCCTGAATACTGCCGGTTAGGTCGGTAGGAGCAGCAGTGGCGTAGCGGTTAAAGAGCAGGTGTACTCTAATCTGGAGGAACCAGGTTTGATTCCCCGCTCTGCTGCCTGAGCTGTGGAGGCTTATCTGGGGAATTCAGATTAGCCTGTGCACTCCAACACATGCCAACTGGGTGACTTTGGGCTAGTCACAGCTCTTCGTAGCTCTCTCAACCCCACCTACCTCACAGGGTGTTTGTTGTGGGGGGGGGGGAAGGGAAAGGAGCCCCTTTGAGTCTTCTATAGGAGAGAAAGGGGGATATAACTCCAACTCTTCTTCTTCTTGAGTTTCTTCTTGAAGAGCAGCAGTGGCGTAGGAGGTTAAGAGCTCATGTATCTAATCTGGAGGAACCAGGTTTGATTCCCAGCTTTGCCGCCTGAGCTGTGGAGGCTTATCTGGGGAATTCAGATTAGCCTGTGCACTCCCACACACGCCAGCTGGGTGACCTTGGGCTAGTCACAGCTTCTTGGAGCTCTCTCAGCCCCACCCAGCTCACAGGGTGTTTGTTGTGAGGGGGGAAGGGCAAGGAGATTGTAAGACCCTTTGAGTCTCCTGAAGGAGAGAAAGGGGAGATATAAATCTAAACTCTCCTCCTCCTCCTCCTCCTCAATATTGCTGGTGCCAGCTGTCAGTGTGCCCTCAGCCTTCGTGGGCTTTCCCCTTGCTGACCTCAGGGCATGTTTGTTTGCCTGCCTGCTGGACTTTCAGCATGGAACAAAAGGCCAAGGCAGTCACGTCTGACTGCAGCCACTGGGGTCTGTGGTAACTGTTTGAAAATCCTGTACTCATTATTGGCTCCTTTCCTCCAACCTGCTAGATAGGGGCAACCAAATTCAGGACCCCCCCCCCCCACACACACACACACACTGCTTTTAAAAGTGATTTGTGGTGGCAAATAAATTCTTAATCTCAAGGAAATAGTGGTGGCTTCGTGTGACCTACAGATCGTGGCACAAAGATGACACACACAACCCCATGCAGGATATTCAGGTGATTTCCCAGCCTGCAGGCCCACAGGCAGAACCTTCTATGGCGAGGAAGCCTGATTACATTGAGGGAGTGGGTTGCAGTATCTGCCATCCCAAACACTCATCGGGCAGAGCCTCATGATGCCCAGCAGAATCCAGTGATGTCATGTGGTGGGATCCGGTGATGTTACACGAAATGGAAATATTAATTGCAGCAGTTCTACTCAGTAGGTATATGCTAGGTATTCGAAACCACACTCGTTATTTGACCACATGGTGCCCGTGAATGTGTGCAGTCACAATTATGTGGCTTCGAAGTGATGGGTTATTTAACAGTCTTGAAAAGAAAAGAAGAAGAAGAAGAGAAGAGTTTGGATTTATATCCCCCCTTTCTCTCCTGCAGGAGACTCAAAGGGGCTGACAATCTCCTTGCCCTCCCCCCCTCACAACAAACACCCTGTGAGGTGGGTGGGGCTGACAGAGCTCCGAGAAGCTGTGACTCGCCCAAGGTCACCCAGCTGGCGTGTGTGGGAGTGCACAGGCTAATCTGAATTCCCCAGATCAGTCTCCACAGCTCAGGCGGCAGAGTGGGAAATCAAACCCGGTTCCTCCAGATTAGATACACGAGCTCTGAACCTCTTACGCCTATGCGCTAAATGTGAAATGCAGTTGGGCTGGTACTGCCAGATTATTTCCTCTCTTCTGCTATGCACATGAGCACACACAGGCGTGTGTACAAGTCTTGGGAGAATTATTTGTAATACTATGCAGGGAAAAAGTTGTTTGCCTATAAGTTGCAGTCATGCAAACTATTGATTTAAATAACTGATTTCATTAGCCTTGCTATATTCTTATTTGTAGAGGTATTTCAGGGCATGAGGCCAGGGGGCTGAGATTTAATTGTGCTGAGAAGGCTTTGAAGGGTGGGGCAGTAGGGAAGAGAGCAATTAATCTGTGCTTTCTTGGAAATTCCTAGATTGCCTGCAGATCACTCCCTTCAGCCTAGAAATTATTCCCAAAACATGAGCAATAGTGAAGAGAAAACACTGCACGTATGCAGAACTTTGCAATCACAGTGTTCAGAGATGTCATTCTTAGCTCAGATTTATTTAGACCCTTCCAAACATCTGTTTTTTTCTGTGCTGAAAGATGGCCAGGATATTATGTTTGGCTGTTACAGCCCCTCAGCCCTTGGACTTCCTGTGGTAAAGTGCTTCTTTTTTCCATAGTAAGATGTGCTGGAGTTTAAACAGGTGACTGTTGACAGGAGTTTGACAGCGGTTATTCACTGCTGAGTAGACAGTATTCTGCACCTGCTCAGAGGCATTTTTACACACAGCCAAGATACAGCACTTAATGATTAGCAACAGATACCAGACAGAGTTCAACTGGATTTTCTTTTAATAATAATCCTCCCCCAGTCCACCTGTTCCTGAGGCAAAATTGACCACTTCAGTACCAGAATAGTATAAATCGTTCTCTAGTTCTCTGTCACATATGAGTCCAGATCAGGGGTGGGCAATTATTTTTTCCATGGGGCCGCATAAGAAACAGAAAATATTGTGGAGGGCCGGGCCAAAATTCAGGGGGGCGAGGTGCTTTTGAAAGCCCCGCAGAAGCCGGCAGCCAAGGCAACCGGCTTCTGTGGGGCTTTCAAACACCAGCTCCCCAACAAAATAGGGGGGGCTGAGGCGCTTTTTTGAGAAAGCCCGCTTGAGAAACCCGGCAGCCAAGGCAACCCGGCTTCTAAAGGCGCTTTTGAGAAGCCCTGCAGAAGCTCAGACACAGCCAAGGCAACCGGCTTCTCTGCGGGGCTTTCAAAGCGCTTCGCTCAACAGAGACCCGATCCAGGGGGGCCAGTCAGGAGATCATCACCACGGCAGAGGCGGATACTTGGCCCAGCATGGGCCGTATTATAATGCCCAGGTCTGGTCCAGATGTTGAAGGAGAGAAATGAGCAAGAAAGAAGCAACTTGCCCATAGAAAAAAGGTTATGGAACAGAGCAGATGAGAATGAGTGTTACTGACCTGGCTCCAGCCTTTTTCAAGTTTCCCTTCCCCAATTCCTTCCCAGGCAATTTAGGCAAAAGCTCCTCATGCACTTTCCTTTGTATCTCCACAACAAAAAGAGATGGAGATGTAGTTACAAAAATGAAAAGTGGCAATGCAGAGAGGTGGTTAAGACATGTTTCTGAAGAGCATTGCCCTCATATGCCCTTGTAGTTACCCAGTGCATGGCCAATTCTCTACCTAACAAAGTATGCCAGGTGCTCTATGTGCTTCTGCTTGAAAAACAGAAATAATTCCTACAGAGCCGCTGCTTTGAGATCTCTCCAATATGGAGTGTTCTTGGATGCCACAATTGTCAGGAACCTGAGCCATTTCTTCCCTTCTCCTGAAAGAGTCAAAGGCATTATGCCAATTGACTGTCAGGTCAGATACAGCAAATAGCTGTAGATTTGCCTTCATAATCTACAGAAAATGTGCATTTAATGCACTGTTGTTGTTATTGTGAACATTTATTAGCCACCCTTCCAATATAAATGAAATGATTACCAAAAAACCCATATGTATAAAATAACAGCTATAAAAATATAAAAACTCCAATTAGAGAAGAAGAGTTTGGATTTATACCCCATCTTTCGTTCCTGTAAGGAAACTCAAGGTGACTTACAAGCTTCTTTCCCTTCCTCTCACCACAACAGATACCTTGTGAGGTGGGTGGGGCTGAGAGAGTTCTGAGAGAACTCTGACTAGCCCGAGGTCACCCAGCAGGAATGGAGGCGTGCGGAAACACATCTGGTTCACCAGATAAGCCTCTCCCACTCAGGTGGAGGAGTGGGGAATCAAAGCCGGTTCTCCCGATTAGAATCTGCCCGCTCTTAACCACCACACCACACTGCCAATAAATAAAAACTAAACACAGTCAAATGCAGTCCTAGCTGTCTGAAGGTCTTTGAAGAGGTGGCGCATTCTAAATAAATAACTCTAGCCATTTGTCCAGAAACCCAAAGACCTTCAGCATAGTTTTAAGGAAAACACGCCTCTAGACCTCATGATAAACTGGTTAAAGGAGGGGTGGGGGTGTGAGGGATAACACTGGAGTTTGGTTCCTTCTAAAAGTATAGCGGTCTTGCTTTTTTCCTGTTGTTCCTCCTGATCCCTCCCCACATTCAAATGCGTACACACCCCTATCCCCTTTTCTGTCCTTGTACATTGAAATGAGAGAGTTAACCTACTATTCCAAGTGGGTAATTACTGTGTTGATTGGTGTTAACCAAGAGGGGCTGGGATCAACGCAGGTTCTCCTGCCACCAGTTTCGAGAGGGTTACCTAATTATTTTGTGTGTGCCGAGTCAGGGTTTACCCTAATTGGAGTCTCTGCTTTTCCGTTAGAGGGAATTCCATTAGGTCCAAAAATCCATAAAAGTCCTGTTGTTTCCTATGGCTTGGCTGAAGTTGGCCCGAAGGTAGAAAACGGGATAATTCTCCCTGTTGGGCTGTTTTAAAAACATGTTTTAGAACTACGGTAAAGTTCCTTGTTCAAGGAAAGTATCCTTCTTTTGATTTCTAGAAACAAAATTAAGTATTTGAAAGTATTAAGTATTTGACAGGCAGTCAGTTAAGAGGAGAAGTAGTTGTTTCTGTTGGCAGTAGATGATAGGACTTGCCATAATGAGTTTAAATTATGGACAGAAAGATACCAGCTGGAAATTAGGAACTTTTTTTTTACAGTAAGAGTTTTTTTTACAGTAACAGAGAAATTGTTAATGCCCCGCCCCTGGAATGCCCGGCCATGCCCCCGTTGTGCCCCGCCCAGCCCCACTGGCACTACACCACTGTTTGAATCCCACCACCATGGGAACCTGTTACTAAAATGTTTGGATCCCACCACTGGACTGTTAACTATAGAGCACCTCACAGAATGGTGAAATGGAGGGCACTGAGGCCTGAGCAGGGCTTCTGGAAGGGAAGAAGTTGGACGCAGTCCTTTGGGACAGCTCACATTACTTTGTCGTCTTGCCCCATAGTCTGAATTCCTCCTCCTCCTCCTCCTCTCCTTGTCTGACAAGACTGATGAACATAGCATCCCAGATTATGCAGCCACATGCCCGAACCTGTTCAGGAAACACCTTTCCTATGTGGCAAATCTGTAAAAGCCGCTTTGGTGTCAACATTTGGGTTTTCTCACTGCAGAAAGCGTGTGTGTGTTGTCAAATCACAGCTGACTCATGGTGACCCCGTGGCGTTTTCAAGACAAGAGACATTCAAAGGTGGTTTGAGGAGGCTGGGAGGGTTCCTACCGGCTCAAGATCACACAGCAAGCTTTATGAGGGGGAGTGCAGAATCAAACCCGGCTCTTCAGATGAGAGTCTGCCACTCTTAAGCGTGACTCCCCGCTGGTGCAGAAGGAAAGTAGGAATGCAGAGTGAAGAGAGTTTGAATATGGGATACACTGTTTAGCCAAAGAGTCCCTCTATTACAGCGATGGCGAACCTTTTCAAGACCGAGTGCCCAAATTGCAACCCCAAACCCACTTATTTATTGCCAAGTGCCAACATGGCAATTTAACCTGAATACTGAGGTTTTCGTTTAGAAAAAACGGCTCTGAGGCGTGCGTTACTCAGGAGTAAGCTTGGTGGTAGTTGATGGCTTTGCTTTGAAGCAACCATGCAACTCTTCGAATGGGTGAATCACGACCCTAGGAGGATTTACTCAGAAGCAGGCCACATTACCAGCAAGCGGGCTTACTCCCAGGTAAAGGATCGCACTTTAGTTCTTCACATGAAAATCAGTGGGGCTTAACAGCGCTTAACAGGGTTACCTACACTGCTTCCCCAAAACTAGGTCTTAGGTTTAATGCTAATAATCAAGCTTAGTGGCCCAGGCCAGTCTAGATGTGTGTGTGGGGGGGGGGCACTCTGTTTGCACGTGCCCACAGAAAGGGCTCTGAGTGCCACCTCTGGCACCTGTGCCATAGGTTCACCATCACTGCTCTGTTATATGACACCCCTTTGCAATGGAGGTTCTTTTCTTTGCAATCTACTTTACTCTGGAAGAGACAGATAATTGAAGTAGACGAGGAGTTGGTACATAGAAGAAGAGTTGGTATGTATGTATGCCTGACTTTTTTCTACATTTAAGGAGTCTCAAAGCAGCTCACAGTCACCTTTACTCCCTCCCCCCACCCACAACAGGACCTTGTGAGGTCAGTGGGGCTCCCTTGAGCACCAATGTTGATCTAATTGTTATGGAATATGGGGGGGGGTGGTGGTGGTGGTGGTTAGAACCACAAAGGGAAATTCTTTTTAAATGAAAGGGCCTTGGTGTTGCTGAGCATATTGACCAACTAGGAGACAGGTGATGTGAAATAAAGAGGAAGGAGGTGCTGTGTGGTTTCCGGGCCGTATGGCCGTGTTCTAGCAGCATTCTCTCCTGACGTTTTGCCTGCATCTGTGGCTGGCATCTTCAGAGGATCTGATAGTAGGAAAGCAAGTGGAGTATATATACCTGTTGGGGTATCCAGAGTGGGGGAAAGAACCATTGTCTGTTAACAAATAAAGGGTGCAATTAGCAAGCTATTTTTACATGCACCCTTTATTTGTTAATTGCACCCTTTACTTGTTAAGACAATGGTTCTTTCCCCCACCCTAGACACTCCAACATATATATACTCCATATATATACTCCACTTGCTTTCCTACTATCAGATCCTCTGAAGATGCCAGCCCCTGGGCTCTCTGTCTCTCCACTTGCTTTCCTACCTATCCAGTCATCCTCTGAAAGATACAAGCCACAGATGCAAATGAAGCGATCAGGAGAGATATACTTAACTAGAACCACCCAGCCATACAGCCCGGAAACCACACAGCACCCCAGTTATTCAGGCCGTGACAATACAAAGAGGAAGGAGTTTAGAGAGTTTTAGGAGGATGGGAAAGAATGAGAGGGGCCCACTATGCTTGGGGACCAGATGAGCCCCTCCCCCACCTCTTGCTGTCCTCTAACAAAGCAATCACTTACCCCTTCCTGTGGAGAACAGCTGTGTTGGGGCACAAACTGGCTAGACTCAGCCTTTTAGGTATCTTGGATTATTCTTCTCTGGCACTGCCCACCATTGTGCAAGTATTTCCCCATCTTGGGACAAATGTGCTTCCCGTTGTTTCCACATCTCTAGCAAACCTGCACGGCTCTGACTAAGTGAAGGTGAGTCGCCCAGCTCTGCTACACTGAGGAATTCCCAGGTGCTCTAAGCAGAGATTTGGCTATTTTTTTTTGACATGTGGCAGATTGCTGGCTTCAGGAAGCATCCACCAAAGAACAGGCACAAAAGAGAGATGAATCAGACCTGCAGCCAGTCAATGGTGTGATGTCATTTATTATTATTTCTGTTACTTCCTTGTACATGCCCAAAACCGCTCTACTCCCAAGGCAGTAACAATAAGCTCTCTGGTTTTGTTGGTTTGTACTGTATTGTTTTGCTGAAGGCCTTTCCCAATTGGGGAGAGTAATCACATTTCTTCCTATCGTATGTTGTCGACCAGTAGCAAAATATGTGGGCTCTTTAAAAAATGCGCCATACTTGGCCTGGCAGTTCGCCTGTATACAGCCTCGATGCAGATGGCCCAGCTATTACTGTGTTTCCCCGAATATAAGACAGTGTCTTATATTAATTTTTGCTCCCAAAGATGCGCTATGTCTTATTTTCAGGGGATGTCTTATTTTTCTGTGTTCTGTTCGTCGGGTGTGCTTCCAAACAAAAACTTTGCTATGTCTTACTTTCGGGGGATGCCTTATATTTCGCACTTCAGCAAAACCTCTGCTACGTCTTATTTTCAGGGGATGTCTTATATTAGAGAACAGGGTATCATCGCTTTGAGGCCATGAGGGCCTCTTTCTCTTTCAGCCTGCCACAAAGTAACTAGCAATAGTGCCTAACTGTTTCTCCTTATCTGCCTTCCTGAGGGAGTAAACTGCCTGTCCCAAAAACAATGTCTCTTTCTCACTGTCCTTGCACATGCTGATATTATGGGAATGTGAGGGTGGGGGAATGCTGGGTTGAGTCAAACTGTAACCTTCATGTATATACCAGGGGCCAGAGAGCCAACCCCCAGTTTCAGCTCTCTGGCCGTTGGGCTGGCACAGTTCCAAATAAAGCTCTTGAACCTTCATTGAGTCTTATTGTTGACTGGAGTAACAGATCCTTACAGTATTAGTGCCTCGCCTTGTAAGTCTAAATCAGGCAAGATACCTTGTCCTTGTAGTTCCTGAAATACTCAAGGTGGAGAGAGAACTGAAGTTTGGCACTGCCAAACAGTGCTGTACTGGGGCTAAGTTGCGCCCAGGGCATGACTGCCTCCCATCCACCCCACCCTCCCGCCCAGCTCTCTGCACCTTCCCCTGCGTCCACTTACAGGAGCCAGGGAGCCAGCAGGGAGGGCAGGGCTTGAGGGGTAGGGCTCAGGTGGCGCCTTGGCGGCAGGCTGGCTCCTGGGCCTTCCGCTGCCAAGCCCTGCCCCCGACCTCCCTGCAAGCTGGCCCCTGCCCTCCCCAGGGAGGCTGGGGGGGCAGGGCTCAGTGACAGGTGGCTCGGGGGGGGGGCACCGCAGTGATAGGCCGACTCCTGCCCTTCCTGGCCTCCCCTGCCTTCAACTATGAGGGGAGAGGGAGAAAAATCTCCCACAATCTACTTCTCCCTGATAGAAGCTGGGTACAAAACCTAATGGAAGGTTTGCTTAGCAGAGCTGAATAATACATGCAGCAGAGTTGTTAAGAAAGTTACTTCTTGAAAGAAAAGAAAAAATGGACAATCCAGAAATGGTTGGAATACATCTGGGAACAAGTGACACTGGAGATTTTCGAAATAATAACAAAAAATGAACTGTGGCAAGATAAACAGAGCGAAATTTCGAAGATATGGACAATATATGCGGACTGGATGAAAGAAGCTGGAGTCAATGAGGAGATATGGGAGAAGAGATTACAAAGAATGAACTTACTGCTGTTTGTTTGATAAAACTATGAAGAAAATACAGGGGGGAGGGGAAAAAGGGGAAAAATGTATTGTTTGAAAACGAATGAAGAAGAGTATTAATATAAAATGAAATATTGAAATGATACAATAAAAAAGGAAGTTACTTCTTTTTATATAGAGTTTTAAAAGATAAAGCAGGCTGCAAAACATATATACAAAAGAAAGCAGTAAAAAACTTGAGTGCATAAGCACTGGCATAAAACATACACAGCAATATTGGAAAGAAGAATCATAAACAGTAACGTGCATGAATAGAGAGAGAGATAGAAATAGTTAGCAGTAGGTAACAGTAGGTAGAAGCCACGCCCCAATTAAGCAGCTGGTAAAGGTCACTTCAATTAGGCAGCTGCTCAGCATTATCCCAAGGACGCCAGTGGTATTGCTCCTACAAAACTTAAACATACATGGATGCCAAATACTCTAACATGGATGCCAAATACTCTTTACAGGAAAAAATAATAATAACATGAAAGGATTGAACAATCAATAAAACAGGTTCATCTTCCCACACAGATCTTCGTGATGCAGACGATTCACAGGCTTGGTGAGAATGCCAGCAACCATTCTCTCTGCCGGGCAGTATTTCAGTTCAATAGTCCCATTCCTTTGCAGGTCTCTTACAAGATGGTACTTATTATCTATATGTTTGACACCTGCATTAACACCTTCCTTCTTAGCAAGACAAATTGCAGATTGATTATCCTCATACACAGTTATAGGATAATTAACAGTGATCCCAAGGTCAACCAACATTTCATAGATCCACTGTAATTCCTGACATCCCTGTGCTGCAGAAATATATTCTGCCTGAGTAGTGGATAAGCTAACTTCATTCTGTTTCTGACTTTCCCAACTTACTCCCCCCCTCCAAGGAGGGCAATACAGCCAGATATAGACTTTCTGTCTTCAAGATCTTCTGCAAAGCTAGCATCTACATAAACCTCTAATTGCATGTTCCCATTTGAAGGCAACCTCAACTTAAAGTTTTGCGTACCCTTTAAGTACCTGGCTAATCTTTTAAGTGCTCCCCAATTCTTTTCCGTAGGACAAGTTGTTTGTCCGGCAGGATGTGAAAGCAATGGCCTTCTGCTGCTTCTGCTCCCGAGCACCTGGTCTGCTAAGGCATTTGCAATCTCAGATCAAGGAGGATCAAGATTGGTAGCAATAGATCGATTTCTCCTCCATAAATCTGTCCAAGCCCCTTTTAAAGCTATCCGGGTTAGTGGCCAAAATCACCATCTCCTGTGGCAGCATATTCCAAACACCAATCACATGCTGTGTGAAGAAGTGTTTCCTTTTATTAGTCCTGATTCTTCCCCCCAGCATTTTCAATGTATGCCCCCTGGTTTTAGTTTTGTGAGGAAGAGAGAAAAATTTCTCTCTGTCAACATTTTCTACCCCATGCATAATTTTATAGACTTCAATCATATCCCCCCTCAAACGTCTCCTCTCCAAACTAAAGAGCCCCAAACACTGCAGCCTCTCCTCATAAGGAAGGTGCTCCAATCCCTCAATTATCCTCATTGCCCTTCTCTGCACATTTTCTATCTCTTCGATATCCTTTTTAAGATGTGGTGACCAGAACTGAACACAGTAGTCCAAGTACGGTTGCACCACTGCTTTATATAAGGGCATGGAAATCTTTGCAGTTTTATTATCAATTCCTTTCCTAATTATCCCCAGCATAGAGTTTTCCTTTTTCACAGCCGCCATGCATTGAGTTGTCATTCCCATAGAATTCTCAGCTAAGACGCCCAAATCCCTTTCCTGGTCTGTGACTGATAGCACTGACCCCTGTAGTGTGTATGTGAAGTTTGGATTTTTTGCCCCTATGTTCATCACTTTACATTTTGCTACATTGAACTGCATTTGCCATTTCTTAGCTCGCTCATCTAATTTCTAAAGGTCCGCTTGGAGCTCTTCGCAATCCTTCGCTAATCCTAACCCTAACCCTACATAATTTGGTATCATCCACAAACTTGGCCCCCACGCTATTCACCCCTACCTCCAGGTCATTTATGAATAGGTTAAAGAGCACTGGTCCCAAAATGGACCCCTAGGGGACACCACTCCTTACATTTCTCCATTGTGAGAACTTCCCATTTACACCTACCCATTGCTTTCTGTTTCTCAACCAGTTTTTAATCCATAGGAGGACTTCCCCTCTTATTCCTTCATTGCTGAGTTTTCTCATTAGTCTCTGGTGAGGAACTTTGTCAAAAGCCTTTTGGAAATCCAAGTAGACAATGTCCCCTGGTTAGTTCCACAATCATCTGCTCCAAGCCACAGTCATTTAGCATATCCAGGAATGCTCTCTCCTTACTATGACCTGAATATGCATTTTTCCAGTTTATGTGGGACTAGTTGAACTCACCCATTACCACTACATTTTTGCTTTTGTTGGCCTCTCTAATTTCTTTTTCCATCTCAGAATCCTCCTGTGCTCTTTGGGCAGGGGGACAATAATATATTTCTAAAATTAGACTATCCTTCTCATCTGGTATTGATATCCACAGTGCTTCTGTAGGAGAATCAGCTCCCCTTACATTGTCTATTTTATGTGACACTATGCTCTCTTTGACGTAGAGGGCAACACCACCCCCAATATGTCCTGTCCTATCCTTCCTGTAGAGACTGTAACCTGGGATAACAGCATCCCACTGGTTCTCCTCATTCCTCCATGTCTCTGTGATGCCCACTATGTCAATGTCCTCCTTCAAAACTGTGTATTCCAGCTCCCACATTTTAGTTCCAAGGCTTCTACTGTTAGCATAGAGACACCTGTGTACCCTGTCTCTTTCCCTAAGCTGGGATGTATGTGCTTTGCCCTCTAGCCCTTTGTATCACTTATCACTTGCACATTGCTATGTTCCACGCTTGTATGTGGGGTTGATGTAGAAAAACCTCCCTCTCTGTGTACATCTCCATAGATACTGTATTCTGAACTGAAGTCATCTCAGCTCCTGTCAGCTTTCCCCCAGGGATCAGTTTAAAAGCTGTTCTGCCACCTTTTTAATGTTGAGCGCCAGCAGCTTGGTTCCTTTTTGGTTAAGATGAAGTCTTGTACAGGCCTGCCTTGTCCCCAAAAGTTCCCCAGTTCCTAACAAATCTGAAACCCTCTGCCTTACACCACCTTCTCATCCATGCATTGAGACCCTGTATCTCTGCTTGCCTAGCTCGTCCTGTGCATGGAACAGGTAGCATTTCTGAGAATGCCACCTTGGGGGTCCTGGACTTCAACCTGTTACCTAGCTAAATTTAGCTTCCAGAACCTCCCGGCTACATTTCCCAAGGTCGTTGGTGCCAATGTGGACCACAACTGCTGATTCCACCCCAGCACTGTCTAACAGCCTATTCAGACAAAGTGTAACATCTGCAACCTTCGCACCAGGCAGGCAAGTCACCATGCGTCATCATGCCTCTCACAAACCCAACTCACTACATTCCTAATGACCGAATTGCCTACTATGAGGAGCCCCCCCTCGAGGGGTATCCTCAGTGCAAGAGGATAGCTGACCACCAGGTAAAGAAGGGGTCCCATCTAAGGGAGAATCTTCCACCACCTCAGACTGGCACCTTTCATCCCCCAGACCCTCATTCTCCATGCGAGATGTCACCTTGGGAGTGAGACCCGGCTGTTAGGTCCCTGAAAGCCCTGTCTGTCACCCTCTCTGCCTCTCTCAGCTTCTCCAGGTCTGCCACCTTGGCTTCAAGAGAACGCACATGTTCCTTGAGTGCCAGGAGCTCATTGGAGCGAGGGCACACCCACGACTTCTGTCCTAGTGGTAAATAGTTATACATGTGACACTCAGTGCAAAACACTGGAAAGCCCCCACCCCCCTTGCTGGCTTCCTGCCTTCATATCTAATTGTGTTTAATTATTCAAATATTTTACTTTTAATGAACACCTCATGCTATACCTGTGGAAGTTTGCTGTCAGTCTGTAAGGATATGCTGATTCGAAATTGGACACTGGGGTTTCCCTATATTGCTACAGTAAGAACAGGGAACTTTTTCGATTAGTGGTTTATTTTTCTTTTGAGGGAGGGGCAAGGTGAATAAGATGGTGCGTGTTTTGTAATTTGGGGGAGGGGAAACAAACTCAGTGTGAGTTTGAAGTGTGAAGGAAACAACGGGAGCTAAGACAGCTAGAGTGAGTTTGAAGGAAGATTCATGATGAAGAGGCAAGAACATCTTTTAGGACACTTGTGAAAGCCTATGAGATGGCGGTGGACACTACGGAAAAAGATGATTTGCAGCTAGCATCACGTCCACAAGCTCACGTCTAGCTCAGTTATTTAGAACTAACAGTAAAGTCCGTTGTATGTATGTGACCTGGGGATTTCCATAGATAACTTGACAGCACTATCAGAACAAGAGATCTATGGTGCTATTATGGACTCCCAAAGGGAGTGCCCACATCCCCCATTGTTTCCAATGGGAGCTAATAGGAGATGGGGGCAACACCTTTGAGGGTCCATAACTTTGGACCCCCTAAACCAAACTTCACCAAATGTGGGTGGTATCATCAATAGGAGCTCACGAAGATACTCTGAAATTTTGGTGCTGCTATCTTAATAATTGCCCCCCTGACAGCAGGCACCCCCTAAATTTCCCCAGATTCTCTTTTTAAATCCACCCCCTTCCTGCCAATGCTTGTTTTCTTTCTTTCTTTTATTAATGCCTAATAAAGGTTGTTGTTGTTGTTGTAAAATCTACCCCCTTTGGCATGGATTTAAAGGGAGAATCTGAGGTTCCCAGTTTAAACATTGAAAGTGATGCTGTTTCAGGATGGGGGAGAATCCACCCCCAAATAGCATCACTTTCAATGTTGTTTAAACTGGGGATCCCAGATTCTCCCTTTAAGGTGGATTTAAAAGGATAATCTGGGCTCCCTAGTTGAAACACCATTGAAAATGATGCTGTTTGGGGGGTGGATTCCAGCATCACTTGTTTAAACTAGGGAGCCCAGCTTCTCCTTTTAAGTCCACCTTAAAGGGAGAATCTGGGCTCCCCAGTTTAAATAACATTGAAAGTGATGCTGTTTCCCCAATTGGGGGGATTGGACACAACACCATAAAATGTTTTCATAGCAGTAATAAAACATTTTGAAAGAGATATTTACTGAAATTGTTTTCAAAAAAAAATATTCTTCTTCTCTGTGTGACATGGCCCATTGCTGTGTCTCCAGATTTGTGAGGTTGGGGCATGTTCTATAATGTAACGATGGTGACTTTAGAAATGGCCTGGTGGAAAAAAAATCATTTGTTTGGTCCTGCGATTGTGTCGGGGAGGGTGGCTGCCCATGGGGGGGCATCAAACTTAGGTTTTGCCCAGGGCTCCAGTTTGCCTAGGTACGCCACTGTTGCAGTGGCCCACCAGGTGCCTTTGGGAGCTCACATGCAGGATGTGAAAGCAATGGCCTTCTGCGGCTGTTGCTCCTGATCACCTGGTCTGTTAAGGCATTTGCAATCTCAGATCAAGGAGGATCAAGATTGGTAGCCATAGATTGACTTCTCCTCCATAAATCTGTCCAGGCCCTTTTTAAAGCTATCCAGGTTAGTGGCCATCACCACCTCCTGTGGCAGCATATTCCAAACACCAATCACATGTTGCGTGAAAAAATGTTTCCTTTTATTAGTCCATATTCTTCCCCCCAGCATTTTCAATATATGCTCCCTAGTTTTAGTATTGTGAAAAAGAGAGAAAAAAGAGTCACAAAGCTATTTTGATTTGCCTCAGGCTAGCTAGCCAGTTTTCCCCTAAATAGTAGCTAGAGCAAGAGTCCCTGGGAAAGATAACAATGCTGTGTGTTAAATGCCATTAAGTCCCTTCCAGTTCGTGGCAACCATGTGCATCAGTGTCCTCTGAAACATCCTATCATCAAGGACATAGGTAAGGGGGGGTTCTCGGGTTCAACCCCCCCATTGCATGTCGGAAGCTCCGCCCCCCGTTTGTGGTTTTTGTATTTTAAAGTGTTTTTTCATTTTTTGGCCTGCACTGCAGGGGGCAAATTTTTAGGCTAGCAGCACCAAAATGTCAGGCTATTGTCAGGTGACACGTCTCATGATACAAGCCAAGTTTGGTGAAGTTTGGTTCAGGGGATCCAAAGTTATGGACTCCCAAAAAGGGTGCCCTATCCCCCATTGTTTCCAATGGGAGATAATAGAAGATGGGGGCTACACCTTTGAAGGTCCATAACTTTGGACCCCCTGAACCAAACTTCACCAAACCTGGGTAGTATCATCAGGAGAGTCTCCTAAAGATACCCTGAAAGTTTGTTGGTGGATGCTTAGCTAAACTCAATTGGACCCCCTTTGGACAGCCAGGAACTCCCCCAAATTCTCCTTCCTTTAGATTTCTCACCTTTTGAATCCAACCCCTTTGGCATGGATTTAAAGGGAGAATCCGAGGTCCCCAGATTAAACCTTGAAAGTGATTCTGTTTCAGGGTGGGGGATAATCCACCCCAAAATAGCATCACTTTCAATGTTGTTTTAACTGGGGACCCCAGATTCTCCCTTTAAGATGGATTTAAAAGGAGAATCTGGTTTCCCTAATTTAAACACCATTGAAAGTGATGCTGTTTGTGGGTGGATTTCAGCATCACAGCAGACACCCGGGGGGGGGGGGCAAACCTCAGGTTTTGCACTAGGCTCCATTTTCCCTAGCTACCCCTCTGCCTGGAGGGGAGGGAGAAGGGACTGCCCGCTACCAGCAATGCACTCAATGTTTATTAGCCACAGGCCATACACATATAAACAGATACTTCAACCATAGCCCCACTCCCCACAGTTTACAAAAATATAAAACACATTGTGAGGATTTTCTCAAGCTTTAGAGTGTAGAAGCACCACAGTTCCAATAGTGTTAAACCACCAAAGCAAGTATCATATATCCACACACAACAGGATCCGATTGTAATTATAAAGGTGTGGTTTTTTTAACCACCTTTATTATAACTTAGCTTGTATGTTTTGAACATCAGTTAAACGTTCTCTGATTTTCGCTGCTAAAAACATGAATATTGCTACTTTAAATGTAACCTCAGGATACACGTCCGCCATCAGAAAGCAAACTTTCTCTTCCTCACTACCTGTCATGCCTGACAGGATATCATAGATATATTTGTTGCGGATAGCAGAGTAAAAAGGGCAATGAAGTGTGTAGTGTATTATGTCATCACTCTGATTTAAACTACATCTGCATACACGTAGCTCTTTTGGTGTTTTAGCATATCTCCCCAGTAATTGTTCTGATTTAAACGTCTGATATCTCAGGGAAGTGAATGATTTCCTAAGGTTTGCTTCCTTGAGATTTGTGAGATATTGTGCATAGCATTTGTTCTTTTTGACAGACTGCCCGCTACCAGCTGGGAGCCCAGCCGAGGGGTGGGCGGGGTGGGCAGGGGAGTCTACCATCTCTGGCCTTGGAGAGCTGCTTTTATAAGCAATAAGGCCAGGGACGGGGCTTGGGGAGGTGTGACCACGCCCCCAGGGCCAGGTGGGGGCGTGGCCTTGCCCCCGAACCCCCCCCATAAAAAATCTATACCTACGTCACTGCCTATCATTAACAGGTCTTGCAAATTAACACTAATGCTAAGAGAAGTTGAAAGCCGCAAGAAAAGGGGAAGCACCAATAGGAGATGGATTAACTTTCTCAAGGAAGCCACCGCCCTCTGTTTGCAAGACCCGAGCAAGGCTGTTAACAACAGGAAGTTCTGGAGATTCTTAATTCATAGGGTCAATAAGTGCCTCCGTGGCATGGGTAAAAGCCCCTTTCAAGTGGTTTCAGGGACAGAGGGAAGCCATTCCCCCTGTTGGGTCAACAGGTGGAAGAACCAGGGGATGTACAAAAATCCAGGGGGTCCTGGGAGGTGATTCAGAAGGCACTAAGGGGGAACACCAACAAGCGGACAAAAAAACGACAGGGGGGTGGAATATGCCCAAGGAGATTTTGCATATATCTGCAACAATCACCTCTAGATTCACCTCTAGATTAGATGACTGTAACTCGCTTTATGCAGGGCTGCCCTGGGGCCTGCTCCAGAAACTTCAGGTGGTCCTGCATGCAGCAGAGAAGTTGCTTACTGGAACATTGTGGTGGGCACACATGCAAAATGTGCTCTGCCAGCTTTCCTGGTTCCAGGTGGAGTACTGGGTCAAGTTAAGGTTTTAGTACGGTTTAGCCCTAAACAGTCTAGCGCCTGTGTGCTTGTAGGACTGTCTCTCCCATTACATCTCCCAAAGGACACTTCAACCACTGAATGGAAATCTGCTTGTGGTCCCCGGCCCAAAGGAAGACCGGCTCGTCTCGACCAGGGCTGGGACATTTTCATCCCTGGCCCTGACCGGGTGGAGCCCTGCCACATCTGATGCCATTTTTCAAGGCCTGAACTGTTCCACCAGGTCTGTGGTTGAGGTGGCAAATTACCATTTCTACCCTCTCCCACCCATCTGACCCACCAATTAATCTTTGATTTGGCCTTCTACTGCCATCTGCATTTGTATTGTATGGTTTTAATCTATTGAATTACTTTTATGAATTGCATGTAGCACACAGTTTCATTGTATATGAAATTATATATTGTAGTACGTGGTTTGTTGTGACTCTATGATTCTATGTGACTCTAAAACAGTGGTTCTCATACTATTGAAAGTACTAACAATGGCGTAGGAGGATTTAGAGCTCGTATATCTAATCTGGAGGAACCGGGTTTGATTCCCAGCTCTGCCGCCTGAGCTGTGGAGGCTTATCTGGGGAATTCAGATTAGCCACACACGCCCGTTGGGTGACCTTGGGCTAGTCACAGCTTCTCGGAGCTCTCTCAGCCCCACCTACCTCACAGGGTGTTTGTTGTGAGGGGGGAAGGGCAAGGAGATTGTCAGCCCCTTTGAGTCTCCTGCAGGAAAGAAAGGGGGGATATAAATCCAAAACTCTTCTTCTTCTTCTTCTCTTCCTAATGCTACGACTCTTTAATACAGTTCCTCATGTTTTTGTGACCCCCCAACCCTAACATTTAGCCATTTTACAGATGGAGAACACTGATGCAGAGAGTCTTAGGCGACCCTTGTGAAAGGGTTGTTCGACCCCCAAAGGGGTCACGACCCACAGTTTGAGAACCACTGCTTTAAAATGCCTGAAAAACTCAAGGCTAAGATCTACACTACAGTTGTTTGCCCAGTAGCCCCCTTAACACAATGGAAATGAAAATGCTGAGATGGACACTTGGCTTGACACTTCTTGACCATGTGCCAAATGATGACATCCTTCAAAGACTAGGAGTAAAAGCAATTAACAAGAAAATGCAGAAAGCCAGACTACGGTGGTATGGCCACGTCATGAGAAGAGAACCAACATCAGGAGCAGCAGTGGCGTAGGAGGTTAAGAGCTCGTGTATCTAATCTGGAGGAACCGGGTTTGATTCCCAGCTCTGCTGCCTGAGCTGTGGAGGCTTATCTGGGGAATTCAGGTTAGCCTGTACACTCCCACACACGCCAGCTGGGTGACCTTGGGCTAGTCACAGCTTCTCGGAGCTCTCTCAGCCCCACCTACCTCACAGGGTGTTTGTTGTGAGGGGGGAAGGGCAAGGAGATTGTCAGCCCCTTTGAGTCTCCTGCAGGAGAGAAAGGGGGGGATATAAATCCAAACTCTTCTCTTCTTCATCATCAATAGCTCAAACGGCACTACATTTGGAGACAGCAGGACGACAACCACGTGGATGGCCAAAGAAAAGATGGATGGACACCGTCAATGAAGACATGCGTGCTGCCAACCTGAGCCCTGCGGATGCACAAAACAGAGACCTGTGGAAACGACAGTTACAGTGCTAACCCCTCCACTGGGAAAATAAGAGCAGTTCTCTTCCACATTCTGCCTCTGCTGATCTTGGCATTAGAGCTTTCAAGCAGCCAGTTAAAACTACTTCTAGTTGCATCACAGTCAGATTCCCCCGAATTCTTCATTAGGGTGGATGCTCAAAAAGGAGGGGGAGGGATTTTTTCAGGCTATGATCTGAAATCCTCTTTGTCAGCATTCTTCTTGACTGTTTTGCTGACTGCAGTGAGCACAGGAGAGTGCAGGGAAGGGAATAAAGGGAAAATGAAGGGACAACCCCCCCCCCTTGTTAGGACTTGACAGTTAGATCACCAAAATCTACTTGACAGCTTGTCCCCCCCCCACAGACTGTGGTGACAGGAAGTCCTGTACTGAAGTTTTGTCATTCAGTATGGTGATGTAGCTATCACCTGGTGTTCCTAGAAAACAGACCACAATAAAGCACGTCCACTTCTGAGGCTGAGTTCTGCGCGCTAATCCCGGAAAGCACGTGTTCAAAGAGCTACTTTTGGGTTGAGACACTGCTAACTGAGTTAGGTGAATCCATAAAAGAAGCCTATAATGGTGTTTGATGATTCACAGACCTGCATCGCGTTAGCAGAGACTGCAAACATGAAGACAAGAACTAAGTACATAGGAGTAAAGTACCAGAATGTTAGAGAGCTAGTACAGAATGGAACTATTCAACTTGCCTATGTTGAGACAGAGCGAAATGTTGCTGATGTGTTTACTAAAGCTGTGTCACAGAATAAGCATCAGACAATGTTAGAACAGCTGAAAGTAATAAAGGTGCTGTCATAGTAGTTTTGGGAAGGGGTGTTAGGACTTGACAGTTAGATCACCGGAAATCTACTTGACAGCTTGGCTGATGCAATCCTCCACCTTTCACCTAGTTTCAGTGGGTGATGCAACCGTGACTAAGCACATCTAGTGTGATTGCATCACTGCTCCCTGATTGGTTGAATGTCTCTATGTATATGCACAGAACAGTTTGGTCTATGCGTGCTTTGGTTATCCAGTTGCTGCGCTGCACTCTGTCAGACTGTTTTGTGCTTTTGGAAACAAGGAATAAAACCCTTCTGTTCTTTGAAGTGAACAACGCCTGGGTTCCTGTGTTTTCTTTTCCTTAACTGCTTCTGCTGTTACCACGACCGCTGCTGAGTAGCTCCTTCTCACCCCTTCCCCTCACAATCCTGATCAATGAAGGAATCAATACTTCAAAATCAGAATGCTCATTTATTGGTGGCAAGCGTAGGGAAGGTGTTGACTTATATCAGTGGTGGCGAACCTATGGCACGGGTGCCAGAGGTGGCACTCAGAGCCCTTTCTGTGGGCACGCGCGCACAGAGTTCATCATGAGATCCCCCCCCCCACACACACACACATCTAGGCTGGCCTGGGCCACTGGACTTAATGTGCGTGCACCTCAGCGAGCAGGGAGGACTCGGTTGGCGGGCCTGGTGCCTGTGCTCCAGGTGGCTGCTGTCCCGGGGGGGTGGGGTGGGGGAAGTGAGGCAGCAGAGATGCTAGAGAGGTGCAGAGTGGCACATGTGGGACTTGCTGGAGGCTACAGCAGGCTGGATCCTGCTTGAGGGAATTATTCGGGTTAAATTGCCACGTTGGCACTTTGTGATAAATAAGTGGATTTTGGGTTGCAATTTGGGCACTCGGTCTCAAAAAGGTTTGCCATCACTGGCTTGTATTGTCAGAATGGAGAACATTAAAATAGGCAAATTATATCCCCCATCATAGATACATCAAGCCTACAACCCCGTCTTCCCTCCCCTCAAGCGGGAAGGTTCTATTTGACACCCACATGCACGCACGTTCCTCATCCAGTGAGAATGGGAATGAAACTTTCACCACAACCCCTTCCCCGCAGCTGCAGCTGCAAAGATAAGGACAATAAGCAATCAGGGGATAGAAACATGGCAGGGCCCTGGTTAAGATACTAGAGGATTATGACACACACACACACCCCATAAGCCCTTGCAGGTTTTCCTCACTTTTCGCTTGCAATCCCCAGCAATAGAATTTTGCATCCGTTCTAAATATACACATTAAAATGTTTATAAAACTGTGATGATCACTTGGTCACACCCACAATGCTCTCTGGAGCAGCAGTGGCAGCAGTGGCGTAGTGGTTAAGAGCAGGAGCACTCTAATCTGGAGGAACCAGGTTTGATTTCCTGCTCTGCTGCTTGAGCTGTGGAGGCTTATCTGGAGAATTCAGATTAGCCTGTGCACTCCCACACGCGCCAGCTGGGTGACCTTGGGCTAGTCACAGTTCTTCTGAGCTCTCTCAGCCCCACCTACCTCACAGGGTGTTGTGAGTGGGGAAGGGGAAGGAGTTTGTAAGCCCCTTTGAGGCTCCCACATGAGAGACAGGGGGAATATAAATCCAACTCTTCTTCTTCTTCTGAAGTCATTTTGCCATAGCAATTTAGGAGATCAGGAGCTCTGCGGTAAAAAGAACCTTTGAGGGCAATACAATCTATGGACATTTTAACTACAGTGCAGGGATTTTCAAAGTAGCTTTGGAGCCAAAGGCACACTAAAGCATGTGAGGGAGAGTGGCCACAAGAGGGCAAACTCGCTTAATCTTTGAACTACATGGTGGCACTTTGGGAGGGCATTCGGTCCTACATGCACTTGTGATTCTGAGCATGCTCACCAGCTGGAATCAGCAGAGAAGCGGCGAGACTGGACACGGTGCTTCGGGTAAGGAAGAACAACTTCTAGCCGCCAGACCTGGCCACTTTGAGGCTGAAGCGGGATGCAGGAGGTTTCTGTGTCTTGCCTTAAACGGTCTAGGTTGCTGCTGAGCTACAGGCAAAAGTGTTCTCTTCCTCATTCCTCATGCACCACCCGGCTTCAGTCTGTGTGGCTGCCCTGAGCCATTTTCTTGTGGGTCTCATAATGGGATTACGTTTTCCCCGCAGGCTACAGGTACTTGTGGGCTAATCAAATGAGTGGCATTCCCCTGTCCCCAGGGGGATTCCCGAACCACCACTTTGCTGTCCCCAAGGCCAAGTGACAATGCTGAATTTAAAAAAGCAATCACGGGAACAAATGCCTGACCCTGGTCGGCGGCCTGGGGGCAGCAGAATGAGGGCCAAGTGACGTAGGTACAGATTTCTTATGGTGTGGGTTCGGTGACTGAGGGCTTTCCAGCTGTTCCATTCCAGGCATTGTTTCAAGCAAGCCGGACATGTAATGGGAGGGGCTTGAACCCGAGAATCTCCCCCCCTTGCCTATGTCCCTGGGGCCAATGTAAAGCGGGACCTTGCCTTGAGCCAATCAAACATGCACTCAGGTGCTTCAGGTAAAAAACCAACAGAAGACCTTCTCAGCTATCGCTTGACAAATCTAGTGTGGGTTTCTCAGAGCTGTGTGGTCTCTCCTCTGGGCTAGGATTAATTGCAAACTAGCACCATAATAGGCAGCTAAGCCAGAGCCCTACTTCGGGACAAAACAAACGGTGACACTGAATTACCAAGAGCAGCTTCAGGGGAGGGACCAAGAGGCTTATTTTCCCCCCCCCCCCACCGCATGGGTAAGAGTAGCCTGGGGTGGGGCGTAATTTTTGGCAGCATGAGGCTAAAAAATTACTACCACCTACCCTTGCCAGAACGGAAATCTGTGTTTAAAAATCTTCTGGAAGTAGTTGCAAAAACAAGCAGCTGAAGGAATAACCAGTTTTTATGCCAGGGACTTTTTCCACCATTGGCAGGTATTTGTGTGCGAAAAGGTAATCAGCAGCTCAGCCCAGGAGCCATAAAATGGGTGGGGTGAGGTTGCCGAGGAAACAGGCCTCATTACCTGTGCTAGTGAGCTTGGCAAAACAAGAGCAACCGCTAAGGAATGCTTTTGTACTCGTACTTTGTACTTGTCTTGTTTCCCTGCCACTTGTGGCACTTGGATTGGGTTGATTTTTTTAAATAATTTCAGATATGTTTGTCCACCTGCTGAAGACCCACTGCCTGCATTGGGTGAACAGTACATGAAAACATACAGGGAAAAAAATCTTATTAGTATTTAAGGTGCCTTCAGACTCTGCTGTTGTGCCCCTGGACTGTTCAATAACAAGACTGTGATTAAATGATTTCCTTTATTGTAAACTAGTGGGCCTGGCCACGCGTTGCTGTGGCTGAGTCTGGTGAAGAGGAAAAGAAAGAAAAGGGGAAGCGAACAGTTCGAACATGTGTCATTGCACAATGATTGCAAGGGAGGGGAAGGGCAAGGGGCTTCTTGCTCCCCTCCCTCTTTCCCGTTCCCTTGCATGGCAACCTGGCCGGTCCCTCCCTAATGTTCCCCTTCCTCTGCTAGGGCGGGTGGGCCATGTGCAGGTGGCTGGTTCTGTCCCTTTCACTCCCTTCCCTTGCAGGCAAATTATGTAGCATAAAACATGCTGGGAGGCATGAGCTATGTTGTGTTCAAATTTCAGAACGTTTGATCCAGCAAACCCCTGGACCCTCTCTCATCTTCCTCTTCCTCCGCTAGAATTGCGTTGGAATACGTGTGCAGATGTGCCGCCCCATCCCTTTCACTCCATAAGAGCGAGGTGGTTTTCAAGGAAGGCTTGGTTGGTTCCCTTGTATAAGAGGTGTTATTTGCTTTGGCCGGGCAGAAGATGGCTGTTGTGCCCGGAACAGAACTGTGGTTCCAACTGTCTGAGTGTGTGGCATGCTTACACAATAACGATGCACAGTTGTGACGTAACTACACAACAGGAGATTATTGGAAACAGTATGGAAACCTGGCATCTTGAGAATCACGATGTTGTGTGAAAATTTCAAAGCAATACGGTTCAGTAGTTTGGGAGATTACCTGTCAAGCAGAAAAGCGCACTGATATGATTTATATATATAGACTAAGCGGGGCCTGCCGCGGCGTTGCTGCAATAACTCAGTCTGGTGAGGTGGAAAAGAGAGAAAAGGGGAAGCCCGAGCGGCAGTACATGTATAGTGCACAATGCTTGCGGGGAGGGAGGGGCAAAGGGGCCTCTGGCTCCCCTCCCTCTCTCCCGTTCCCTTGCATGGCACCCCGCCCCATCCCTCCCCTAACGTTTCCCTTCCTCTGCTAGGGTGGGTAGGCCATGTCTGGTGGCTGACCCTGTCCCTTTCCTCCCCTTCCCTTGCAGAGAATTACCCCTAACTTAAAACACACTGGGAGGCATGAACTCACGTTTATCAGAAGCGTTTGGTCCGGCAAATCCCAGACCCTCCCTCACCTTCTCAACTTTCTCCAGCTAGAATTGGGGTGGAGTCATGTCAATTCTTGCGGGCCCCATCCCTTTCATTCCAGATGGCAGCAATTTTCAAGGAAGGCATGGTTGGTTCTGGAGGGTTTTCCGGCACTGGCGTAATGCCCATTGGGCAAGGTGGGCAGCTGCCCAGGGCATCACCTTGTGGGGGGCATCAAAATGCTAGGTTCGTTTTTGGGTATTTTAGTGGTTTTCCATTTTTGGCCTGCAGGGGGCGCAGCTTTAGGCTGCTTGGCACCAAAATTTCAACGTATCATCAGGAGACTGTCCTTATGCTGCCCCAAGTTTGGTGAGTTTGGTTCAGGGAGTCCCAGTTATGGACTCCCCAAGGGGTGCCTATCCCCATTGTTTCCAATGGGAGCTAATGGGAAGATGGGAATACAGTTTTGATAGTCCATAGCTTTGGCCCCTGAGACAAACTGCACCAAATCCTGGGGAAACATCGATGAACAGTCTCCTGATGAACAAAGGATTTGAGACTGTGCCTTCAGAAATGTGCCCCCCAGCCTGCAACCCCCATTGACAGCAATGCAGAAAACTCAATGCAGAACAAAGATTCCTGGGCAAATTTCGGGATGTTCTTGCAGGGAGGGCATTCTTGGATGTATCAGCACCAAAATGTCAGGGTGTCATCTGGAGACTGTCATGATAACAACCCCAAGGTTTGGTGCAGTTTGGTTCAGGGTTCAGGGGTACCCCATCCCACATTCTTTGCTAAGGGGATGGGGGCTACCTGTAAAGGATTCAATGAATTGATGAGAGGGCAGCCATACAATTGTGACTACATTCCACAGCCGGGCAATGGGCCAGCTTCTCCGGCGGAGACCTTATCTCTGCGAGGGAGATGAGACCAACCGTTCCCATGGGAATCGGGGGAGGGATGGGATGGACAGAAGTTATAACCTGTGTTTCTGGCGGGAGATCTTATTCCTGCCACTCGCATTAATACTTGAGCTTTCTAAGATGTATGCGAATATCCAGCGGTCTTTTAAAAGAGCCTTTTATTTCTGCTTCTGAATTTACCCACATTGTGGCAGGAATCTTAATTCATCTATATTCTAGTGCAGTGGACCTCTGGTATCCACCGGCATAGAGCTTGGATATTTCTGGGGAAGGTCGCGGTAGCCCCAAAGGGCTCCGACCTCGCTTCTGGATCTGGAGGAACGGCGGGAGAGCGGGTCTCGCTGGTGACTCTTTCCCGTCCTCGTATCAATACGAGTCTTCGCTACTCACGTTGGAGCGAGGCGTGAAAGGCGACCATAGGGACTTACATGGATTTGGAGCTGTCTATGGATCGGCCTGTGGTCCGGATATCTACCGTTTTAAATTATGGATTACAAACCTCAGATGCAACCTGTCACGGAGGCGGGCCTGACCACCTTTCATCGGCAACCCAGGAGTCCATTGAGCGATTCCTGGACTTCGTATTTTGGTGATGCTCCCAAGAACCACCGTGGCACAGCACTGGGGCCATCCAGGAAGACCGACACTGGGACTAAACCGGGGATTGGGAGGGTATCCGTGCCGTCTTCGATGGACCCTGATCCCGGACCGTGGCTGCACGCAGGGTGCCCGTGAGCCACCCGGTGGGCGATGTCCAGCGTCCAGGCGGCGAGGAGTCGGAGAAAGCCTGCACTCCCAGCCGGATCTGTTCCTCTCCCATCCCGAAGAGAGCTGGGATGAGGAAGTGGGCGACTGCGAGGAATGCCAGAAGCATGGGCCGTGAGCGCCAGCTATGGGAAGAGGCAGGAACAGCTGCAGCAAGAGCGTGAAAACCTCTGCTGAAGGGCCGGGGAACAGCAGGCGCCAAAGAAGTCCAACTTCGGGTGGACCGTGCCAAAGAAATTACGCGGCAATATCGCCAGAATCTATCAGTCAACGATGCGTCCTGGAACACTCCAAACTGAACTACAAGCGTCGGCGAAAGTGTTCAGGCCGCTAACGTGCACAAAGGGAACACTGCGGCTGTTCCAGCGGGACGAACTGGCTAAGAATTGGAGCGGAGAAAGCAGCGTCGCGCAGGGATGCATTGACTGCAAGGAGAAGCTGGCTGCGGAGAACTGAAGAAGCAGCAGACCAGGACAGCGCCCAAGTTGGAATCCTAAGCTGTATCACCCGAATTTACAGCCTTGGCCAGAGAGGCGGCAGCTGCTGGGTCAACCTTCAGGGGACAGGCTCCCCACCCGGAACACCAGCGGCACCGGCGTTGATACCTCCACCCGATTCCGGCCCCCTGCGCAACCCGCTGCCTCAAGCCGCTCACCCTGCTTTAACCGCCCTTCAGTGCGGGAGCGATGGAGAGGGGTTACTACAGACCTCCAATACCTGCCCACGTTTTGATGGGACCTTCAAAGCTTCGCATGCACAGCTCAGTACACATGGAGGACTATGATTTTATATATGCGGTCTGGCGAAAAATCACGGGACATCGGCTCAGTCCTGGATGGGGCAGCAACCGACTGGTTTAGCCGACTCTTTTGAACCTGCAAGATGAAGATACTGCATGCGGTACCGCATTCCTCAAGCCTTGAGGGCTCGCTTCCAAGATCGGTCGCGGAAAATGAAGCTATCCGCACCATCAAAACTATTCAGCAGGCAACCGCTTCGTTGCAGAATTTGCCCGTGAATTTGCGTCGCGTACCTGGAAATCCTCCTGAGTGTACAAAGCATGAAATCACGAATACTTCTCGGATGCTGTCGGCGGCTTCATTGAAGCGGTATTTTAATTAGTTCTACGCACTATTGCTGATTGGATTGAATTAGGATCCCAAGTGGCGTCTAAGCGAATGCGGCTACCGTGCCGGAGGCCATACGCCAACCTTGACCCTCGTCCACCAAGCCAATGTACATTCCGAGACCCTCCGGCCGTCGCCCGACTGGGATTATGTCTTTACTGCGAGGAGGTCGGTCATCTAGCCGTAACTGCCCGAAAAACAGAAGCCAACCACTCCTGACGCGCCCATCGCCAACACCATACAAGTAGGGCCGCTAGCTCGTCTAAAGCAGTCATTGAAGGCGACCGGAGGAGAGGGGAAACGGCTGTTGCCTTTCTTCAACGATGGACATGGGTTCGACTCCAGGCGGTGAGTGAAGGGCAAAGTAGCTCCATTACAATCAAAGCGTTTCCTGGCCAACCCGCTAAACATGCACAAATATTATAGCCTCAACCCTTGTGGATTCTGAAAGCTGCTCCCGTTGTTTAATCGGCCCCAGCAGGTGGTAGAAGACTGAGTCTTGACCAAGTCCCCCTGGCTAAAGCCCATACCTTTCGCAAATGGGCGGCAGTCTCGGGGAAGCGAAGGACATTGATTCAAAGCGTAACCCGGTTCTCCTCCGCTCGCCCGACCATTTAGGAGAAATTAGTTTTATTCGGCCAGTATTAAACCTCCATAGTTCACAAGGCATGCCATGGTTGTTGTTACATGAACCAAAATTCTTTGGAAAGAAAGGATCTTGGAATTCACTGACCCTCCCTGCGGGAACATGAATTGGGGGAAAACTCGACTTCTCCCTGACCCACCCCTGGCTTCATCAGCGGTGCTCCGATTCTACCAGCATCCACGGTACAAGATCTAGCCAAATTTCAGGAGCAAGAATCACGTTGGTTACCACCCATAGAGACACTGACTGCAAAATCGTAATGGCCGAGTAACTGCCCAAAGGTAGAATCTACCGTATGAGTCCCAATGAGGAGAACCGTGCCTTCTTAGACAAGAACCTAAACTCGCTGGCGGAGTTCATCTGACGGAGCTACCAAACGCACACATGCTGCTCCTGTATTTTGTAAAAGATGGGTCTTCTGTCTGCACAGATTACCGAGGAGGTCTCAATGCAGTCTCCCTGTTGTCCAATAAATGCCCTTGCCTTTGATCACAGGACCTTTTAGGCGCGTGGGCAGGGCAGCATCTTTACTAAGTTGGACTTGAGAGCTTACTACAGGGTCCAGAATTGCTGAAGGCTATAGAACATGACTGCATTTAACACAAAGTTTGGTCAGTTTGAATGCTTAATAATGCCATTCGGGTTAAGTGGGGCCCAGACTTTATGGCCCTTATCAGCGAAGTTCTCATGATTTATTGTACAAGGGGAGTAGTGGTGTACTTAGATGGCGTTTTAATTTATTCACAAACCATGGAGGGCATAGTAGGCATTATTGGTTGGAGTATTGAAAGCGCTTGCTCAACAACTCCTCTTTGCCAAACTTTCAAGTGCTGTTTCCACCAAACCTCTATTGACTATTTGGGTTACGGATCTCGCCGAGACTAAAATGGATCCTGCTAAAGATTGATCGCGGTCCTCAATGGCCATTCCTGTATAAAGAACTCCAATCTTTCTAGGTTTTAACTTCTCGTGACTTTTATACCCCGAACCGGCTGAACTGACTCTCTCCCTCTCACAGACCTCTCTTACGCGCACTAAGGGTAAAGATCCACTATCCGTAAGCCGGGGCCCCTTTTCCTGGTCGAGGAGTGTCAGACCAGCCTTTCAACTTTAAAGTCTGCTTTACCACCGAACCTATCCTAAAGCACCCTGACCCAGATCTCCGTTTGTGGTTCCGTGGATGCCACCTCGGACAAAGCGCTTGGGCAGCCCTGTTGCCAGAGAAATAAAGATGATAGGCTGGTTCCGTTAATGTTATTTATCAAGGAAATTCTCGGTGCTGAACTCAACTGGACTGTGGGGATAAAGAGACTGCGGCCATTAAAATGCCTCTCACTTAAGCCACTGGCTGGAGGGCTAAACACTTTCAAGTTGGTGGGATCCACAAGAACGGCGCCCTCTCCACCCCCTCAAGATGTCATGAAGCAACCGTTGGGCCGATTTCTTTTCGTTTCTCTTTCGGTCCATTTTCCCGGAAAAACCAATAAACTGGCGTCGCGGCTCTCATACCGGGAGGGTGGAGCCAGCTTACGGGACATTCAGCGCTGTTCTCTCCCCTCCCAATTAGGGGCTGGCTGTCACCCGATCCTCAGACATCACTCTATTCTCCGCCCATTCCCAGCAGTCTCTCCTTTCCTACAGGAACTTGAGGCGGCGAGCCTCGGCGACCTCCCAGATGCGTTTGGAGAATGGCGTTTGGCGGTAGGATTGTTAGTGCGTGCCTCCCCTCCGCCAAGCCAGGTTCGAGGCCTACCGTGATACCCTTTCGGCTGGACATTTTGGCACAAAACTCTGCATTTGGCCGCCGTCCAATTCTGAGTGGCCACTTGCCCGATCGCCAGGACATTAGAGACGTATATTAAAGGTTGCTCTATTTGTGCAGAAGCCAAAGACCGTTCGAGGAAGCCCATGGTCTGTTGAAACCTCTCGGTGGCCTCCGCCCTGGGGAAGTCATCTCCATGGATTTTATTACAGATTTGCCAGAAAGTCCTTAATACGGTCTTGTGGGTGGTGGTGGACTTATTTTCTAAACAAGCCCATTTTATTCCATGTGCTTCCATCCCCTCAGCTCCTAAGTTAGCTTCGTCTGTTCATTCAGCATGTTTACCGTCTGCCTCCGCCCCGTTAAGGTGGTCTCCGACCATGACCCCCAATTGCATTTCAAAGTTCTGGAAAGCTTTTCTAGGGTTGTTAGGGGCCGCCCGGTTACCGCCCTACCGTTCAAAGTGGCGGTGAGTGGGAGAGAGCGAACAGAACCCTAGAGCAGTATTCACGTTGTTACACCAACTACGCCAAGACAATTAGTGCGAGCTAATTCGTTCGCGAATGCGCCTATAACAATGCGGTTCATAGCAGTACAAAAAAAAAACCCCTTGGTGTGTCTGAGTAGAAACTGGCAGGTGCCGCCCAGCTACCTGCGGAAGCATTGGATTTTCAGAGTTTCAACAATGGATTTCATCTCTGGCCGGGGTGGAAAGCGGTCCAGGAAGACATACAACAGGCTAAGACTCCCAAAAACTGCAAGCGGATAAGCGCATTTCAGTTTCCCTCTAGGTGTAGGCCTGGGTGTATTTGTCTACCAAGAAATCTCAGAGACATGCATAAAATTTGTTACAAACTAGGCAAAAGATTGGGACCTTTCCAGATTACTAAAGTGATTAATGGTCACTGCCGATTGGTTGCCTAACTCTCTTAGTAACATTCATCCTGTCTTCCATTCCAGTTTGCTCAAAGGGAGGCTCCGTTTCCGATGCCTGGCACAACCCACGGAGGGCCCCACCGACTATTATTGATGGCCACAAGCATTACGAAATTGGCGCCATCCTGGACTCTGCAGCTTTAATGCATGGCAACACAATATTTAGTCTCTTGGGTGGGGTATTCCTCTGGGTATAATCAATGCGGTTTATTCGAAAATAATGGCCCGCCCTTATTTCCTGCTTTCCACGGCAACTCGCGCAAACCTGGGGGGGGAGGGTCTTCTTTAAGGGAGGCAGAGTGTAAAAGGATTCAATGGTGTTGATGAAGGGGCAGCCGCCTGTTGCCAACTGTTATTCCACAGCCAGGCGATGGGCCAGCTTCTCCGGCGAGGAACCTTATCTCTGCAAGGAGATGAGACCTTCGTTCCCCATAGGAATCGGGAGGGATGGGATGGACAGGGTTATAACCTGTGTTTCTGGCGGAGTCTTATTCCGCCACTCGTGTACTTGAGCTTTCTAAGATGTCTGAATAAGCGGTCTTTTACACCAAAGAGCCTTTTATTTCTGCTTCTATGGAATTCCTTACACTACCCTTTGAGGGTCCCCAACTTTGGACCCTCAAAGAAATTCTTCCTGTAAAGAATGTGGGATGGGGTACCCCATTGAGGTCCATAACTTTGGACCCCTAGAAATAAGCTACTGCACCAAACTTGGGGATCCCATTAGGATAGTTTCAGATGATAGTTATGGACCCTCAAAACAGCCCCATCTATTGGCTCCATTGGAAACAATAGGGGATGGGGCACCTCCTTTCAGAGTCCATAACTGGACCTTGAACAACCTCGCAAACGGGGAGTAGCATGAGACAGTCTCCTGATGATATGCTGAAATTTTGGTGCTGATATGTCACAAAATGCACCCCTGCAGGCGCAATGTCCTGGTGCAAAATAAATTGGTTAGTGGTGGAGTGGCTGCCCATGGGGGGGGCATCCAACTCAGGTTTTGCCCAGGGCTACAGTTTGCCCAGGGCTGCCTCGTCGCCCTGTTTTTCCGGGCTGTGTGGCTGTGGTCTGGTAGATTTTGTTCCTAACGTTTAAGCCTGCATCTGTATTTAGCATCTTCAAGAGATGTATCACAGAGAGAAAAGTTTGTTTCACTTACTGGGTCCTAAGTGAGGTAGGAAGGGAGGAAGAAGGTTTAGTGTGGTATATTGTCCATGTCCCAGAGGTGGGGAACCAATCATTAACTGTTTGGGTGGAACTTGCTGTGCAACAAGGTGTGGTTGGAGTGCATTGTATTGCAGGTGGGGTTATCAGTCCATTTTTTTTAGAGGTACAGTACTGGGAGCCAGGCCCTGCTAATCTTCAAAGAGATCCTCTTCTTTCTTATTAGAAATTGTCCTGAGTGTTTGTGAATTTCCAATGGCCTCCCACCTGTGCAGTCCTGACATACATTGTAGGCTTCCTGAATTGTCAGAATTTAGAATTGCTTAACACATGTTCTGCAACTGCAGATCTTTCAGGATAGGTTAAGCCAACAGTGTCTTTTAGTGTTCCTTAATACAAGGTTTGAATGCACTGTGTTTTGTGGTTCCTATGTAGAACCTTTCCACAGCTACAGGGTATGTAATATACTCCTGCAAGAAGTGAGGGAGTCTCTCTTGTCCTTTGCTGAAGGCGTAGCATCTGCTGTATTTTCCCTGAGTGGGTTTGAAAATGGTTTTGTAGATAATGCTTCTTTTATCAGTTTCCCTATTTGATCTGTGATTCCCCTTGATGATGTATGGGTAGAAATATTTTTCCCCTCTCGCGGTGAACTGTTTCTCCTTAGTCCTCTTGGTTTCTCTTAGTCTTAAAGCTCTTCCTGATTTCTGTTGTGGAGTAGCCATTAGCCACTGCAGAGCCCAGTAGTCCTAGATGGTTGATTTCATCAGGGAGGAGATAGGAGTTCACAGATTCAGTTTTGCACAATCTGTCAGAGTTTTGAGTTATGCCCTTTTTCTGTTGTTGTGGATGATGGTTGGAGTTTTTATGCTTAGATACCAAGTCTCTCTGTGGTGTCAGTTTTCTGTATACTCTGTGGCCCAGTTGGTGGTTGGGTCTGCGAAGAACCAAGACATCTAAAAAAGACAGTTTCAACCTTCTTTCAGTTTCTATGGTAGAATTGCATGTTTGGGTGGATGCTGTTAAGGTGGTTCAGGGAAATTCCAGCAGCTCCTCCTCTCTCACCATGGCTCCCAGATTGTAAAAGTGTCATCCACAAATCAGAACCAAGTTGCAGATTTCCTGGGTGCTGTGTTGAGGACTTCTTTCTCAAAATGTTCCATGTAAAATTGGCTATCACGCACTGGGCTGAGGGGGCTTCCCATGGCCACCCCATGGAGTCTGCTCATAATAATCATTGTCCCCTTAGAAGTAGCTGGTTGTTAGGCGTGTTGAAATAAAGCAGTGATGTCATCTGGAAACATTTGGCTGATGAGTGCAAGTGTGTCTTTCACTGGAACTTTGGTGAACAGTGAGACAACATTAAAGCTGATAAGTCTGTAAGCTAGGGTTGAGATGGAGATTGCTAATTTTTTCGATGAAGTGGTCTGAGTCTTTAACATGTGCGCTGTGTGTTGTCCAATGTGGCTTTGTAACTGTGAAGTCAAGAATTTTGCCAGTTCATATGTGGGGGAACCAATCAGCACTCACAATAGGTCACAGGTGGGATGGATTCCTTAATGAATTTTAAGAGTCCATATAACCGAAGTGGAAGCGCTTCTGACTTGCAGAGTCGTTAGCATAATGTCTGGTTGAATGGAGGAGCTCTTAATCAATGTGATGGTTTAGTAGTGAGTTTCTTAGTTCCAGGTGCTTGTTTCAGTTTTTTGTATGTTGTGGGATCCAGGAGTTCTCTGATTTTTTTTCTTTATATTGTTCAGTCTTCATGATTACTGTTGCATTTCCCTTGTCTGCTGGAATTATGATGATTTCTGGATCTGAGCTTTAAGAGATTCTTAATAGCATTTCTTTGCTGCTTTTGTATTGTGGCAATATTATTAGGGGAAGTTTTGCTTTTCGCAATATTCTTGCTGTTTCTCCTCTTAATTCCTCTGCTGTTTGTGTGGCTGGCAATGTCTTTCTCCATTTTTCTGTAGGTGACGTTGTCAATTTTGTCCCAGTCTATGGCTACTCATTTTTTTGACTGATGTGGATGTGGAGAAGTAGTAACACCTTGTCTATGGCTGCAAGTTCTTTGCGGGTGGTGTGAATTCTCTCACATACTAATGCACACTCCAGGCGGTCATATATACGGTGAGCCTGTGGGGATTTGAAAGTCCTTTTTGCTTTGAGAAAGGCTGGAATAGTCTGGAATAGTCTGGAATAGAAGGCATGTTTGTTTCCCTTGTATCAGAGGGTGTTGCTTTGACAGCCAGCAGATGGCGCTGTTGCGGAACAGAACTGTGGTTCCAACTGTCACAGTTGTGGCAGAGTCACAATAACGGCCACAGTTGTGACATGTACACAACAGGATGTGTGGAAACAGTATGCAAACCTGGTCGCACGTGAGTGCGACGTTGTGTGAAAATTTCAAAGCAATCGGTCCAGTAGTTTGGGAGTTCACTTGTCAGGAGAAAAACGAACTGTTAGATTTTTATATATATAGATAGATAGCATCAGGATTGAGCAGGGGCGTACCTGCCAGACGGAAAGGGGGTATTACCTGTCCCCGGGCATGGCCCATCTGGTCAAAATTGCCCACAACATTCCAAAGCCTGCCATGGATCCGCCGGGCCCCCCTTGAGTTGGGCTTGTGGCAGGCTGCTGGCCTTGCATCGGCTTCTGCCGGCCTCCCCACCTCTATCAGAAGCCAGCCTCCAATAGAGACAGGGGGTCTGGCAGCCTGCTGCAGGGGGGGGCACCCCCACCACTCCAGGTGCCCCACGGGGGGCGTGGGGGTGGGGCGCCCGGAGCTGGCGTTGCCCCTGGACACCATTCCCCCCCTTCCCCATACGCCTCTGGGATTGAGCATTCAGACTTCCATTGGCAGGACTAAGGATTAAGTTCCAAATCATCTTAGATTATACCCTAATCCATCCCCACCCCGCTTCTATATCACCACCTTTCAGCCCCAGTTCCTAAGGAGGGAACAGAAGAAGAGTTGGATTTATATCCCCCTTTCCTGTAAGGAGTCTCAAATGGGCTTACAAACTCCTTTCTCTTCCTCCCTCACAACAAACACCCTGTGAGGTAGGTGGGGCTGAGAGAGTCCAGAGAGAACTGTGACTAGCCCAAGGTCACCCAGCTGGCATGTGCTGGAGCGCACAAGCTAAGCTGGTTCCCCAGATAAGCCTCCACAGCTCAAGTGGCAGAGCGGGGAATCAAACCCAGTTCTCCAGATTAGAGTGCACCTGCTCTTAACCACTACACCACGCTGGCTCTCACCCCTCCGTTCTCATGGGGAAAAGGCACAGCCTTCACCAGAGCAAAACAACCCTGACTTCCCAACACTTTGAAGTGTAGAAGCCAGCAGATGCCTCATGAGCAGATTAGCCCAGGCCTAAAAGTGAGAGGAATGTAAGAGATCACAATCCTAGAGAGAGGATCCAGCATCCTAGCTGGGAGACATGACAGGATCGGCCCAGAACAGGACCAGATTATCTGGCTTGTTTCTACTACTACTTGTTTCTACTTCGTACCTTCGGGACCACATTACCCCATATGTCCCGAGCCGACCTCTGCGCTCAGCAGAGGCCAATTTACTGGAGATCCCTGGCCCCTCAATGATGCGGCTGGCCTCCACTAGAGCCAGAGCCTTCACGGCTCTGGCCCCTGCCTGGTGGAACACTCTACCACCAGCTGTCCGGGCCCTGCGGAACCTTGGAGAGTTCCGCAGGGCCTGCAAGACCGCATTGTTCCACCGGGCCTTTGGAGAGACCAGCCGCTGAGGGTGCCCTGCTCTGCCCCCCCCCCCCCGCTGTATAAGGTCCCTAACACCATCGGGACCCAATATTCTCTTGGGAGGGTCGCATATGGGTTTCGTGGGGTACTGTTTTAGAATGCAAACTTTTAAACTTTTTATATGTTTTTATATATAATAGTATATTGTTCACCGCCCTGAGCCCTTCGGGTATATCAAATAAAATAATAAACAAACAAACAAACAAATAAATACTGTAACAAGTTAATCCTGCTTCCTCCTCTATATACAACATGAAAGTCTTCACAGAGAAGCCCCGGGCTCTCTGGCAGTGAAGCGCACTGTCCCCTCCCTAATGAATGTGCTCAGTTTGCCCAATGGATGAACAAGCAACTTGATTAATATGCAAATGAGGCTTCTAGAAGGGAGGAACTGGAATGGGGTAACCCGACTCTTTCAATAGATACTATTATATTCGCTGTCCTGCTTTTACTGCAGTGTTTTCTGCTTCTGCGATTCCATGCTCGGCTTTCTTTGACGTACCCCATTTGATACTTTCTGCACAGTTCTGGATTTTTTTTCAATTCTGGTTCGTTGTCTCGTGCTATTTACATGTGTTGTCTTAATCTGTGGAACCCACCGTGAGAAAGGCAGGCTATAAACACATCAAAGAAACAAAGGAACAAAGAAATAATTCTTGCTAAAAAACCCAGGAATTTCTTACGCAATCACCACAGAAATGAAGTGATGTGCAATGGAGCAGTGATTCTGGGACTTTGGGCAGAATTCCAGGATTTAGCCCTAGAACTTTACGTGTGTTGAGTGCTGTCAAGTCACTTCCAATACGTGATACAAGAATATAAGAAAGAGCCTGCTGATCAGACCAGAGTCCATCTAGTCCAGCACTCTGCTACTCCCAGTGGCCCATCAGAGGCCTTGGGGAGCTCACATGCGGGATGTGAAAGCAAAGGCCTTCTGCTGCTGCTGCTCCCGAGCACCTGGTCTGCTAAGGCATTTGCAATCTCAGACCATGGAGGATCAAGATTGGTAGCCATAGATCGACTTCTCCTCCATAAATCTGTCCAAGCCCCTTTTAAAGCTATCCAGGTTAGTGGCCATCACCACCTCCTGTGGCAGCATATTCCAAACACCAATCACACGTTGCGTGAAGAAATGTTTCCTTTTATTAGTCCTACCCCCCCCCCCCAAGCATTTTCAATAAATGCCCCCTGGTTCTAGTATTGTGAGAAAGAGAGAAACATTTCTCTCTGTCAACATTTTCTATCCCATGTGTAATTGTATAGACTTCAATCATATCCCCCCTCAGACGGCTCCTTTCCAAACTAAAGTGTCCCAAACGCTGCAGCCTCTCCTCATAAGGAAGGTGCTCCAGTCCCTCTATCATCCTCGTTGCCCTATATGCACTTTTTCTATCTCTTCGACATCCTTTATGAGATGTGGCGACCAGAACTGAACACAGTACTCCAAGTGCAGTTGCACCGCCATTAGGCACGCGCAGTTGTTTTTACTAAATAAGAACATATCTTAAGGGATAGTAAAGGGTATAGAAAGCTTAAGGGGGAGGCACTCATTTAAAGTCAATATTTGAATATCTAAACACAATTATATCTGAAGCCAGGAAGTCAGCAAGGGGATGGGGGCTTTCCAGTGTTTTGCAGTGAGTGTCACATATATGACTATCTGCCACTAGGACAGAAGTCATGGGTGTGCCCTCGCTGCTTCTGGCATTCAGAAAATGAGCTTCTGGCACTCAGAAAACATGTGCGTTCTCTTGAAGCTAAGATGGCAGACCTGGAGAAGCTGAGAGAGGCAGAGAGGGTGACAGACAGGGCTTTCAGGGACCTAACAGCTGGGTCTCACTCCCAGGGTGACATCTCTTCAGATGTCATGGAGAATGAGGGTCTGGGGGATGGAGGGTGCCAGTCTGACGTGGTGGAAGATTCTCCCTTAGAAGGGACCCCTTCTTTACCTGGTGGTCAGCTATCCTCTCACACTGAGGATACCCCTCGAGGGGGGGCTCCTCATAGTAGGCAATTCGGTCATTAGGAATGTAGAGAGTTGGGTTTGTGAGAGGCGTGATGATCACATCACGCCTGCCTGGTGCGAAGGTTGTGGAAGTTACGTTTCGTCTGAATAGGCTGTTAGACAGTGCTGGGGTGCAGTCAGCAGTTGTGGTCCACATTGGCACCAACGACATTGGGAAATGTAGCCGGGAGGTTCTGGAAGCTAAATTTAGGCTGCTTGTTACAGGTTAAAGTCCAGGATCCCCAAGGTGGCATTCTCAGAAATGCTACCTGTTCCATACGCAGGACGAGCTAGGCAAGTGGAGATACAGGGTCTCAATGCGTGGATGAGAAGGTGGTGTAAGGCAGAGGGTTTCAGATTTGTCAGGAACTGGGGAACCTTTGTAGACACTATCACTTATCACATTGCTATGTTCCTTGCTTGTATGTGGTTGATTTAGAAAAATCTCCCTCTCTGTCTGCATCCCCATGGATACTGTATTCCAAACCGAAGTCACCTCTGCTCCTGTCGGCTTTCCCCAGGGATCAGTTTATTTTATTTATTTATTTATTTATTTATTTATTAAATTTCTATACCACCCCATCCCCGAAGGGCTCTGGGCGGTGTACAGCATAAAAACCATACAGTATCAGATAAAAACTACTACTAATCAATAAAACTCACTAAAACTCCATATAGACAGCAGTTAATACAGTTAAATAATTAAACAGTTAAATAATTAAATAATTAAATTAAATGATTAAATTAAATTAAATAATTAAATAATTAAATAAGAGGCATCCAGAAAATCCACATTTAAAACCTTCCCCAAAGAGGGAGGACAGCGGGCCCCTCAATATGAGGGTTACCCTGTTCTGCCACCTTTTTAATGTTGAGCGCCAGCAGCCTGGTTCCTTTTTGGTTAAGATGAAGCCCGTCCCTTTTGTGCAGACCTGCCTGTAAATGAATGCTTTTAAAAAAAATATATAATTTTTATTGTATCATTTGAATATTCCTTTTCATATTAATACTCTTCTTCATTCCTTTTCAAACAATACGTTTTCTCCTTTTTCCCTCCCCCCTGTATTTTCTTCATAGTTTTATCAAACAAACAGCAGTAAGTTCATTCTTTGTAATCTCTTCTCCCATATCTCCTCAGTGACTCCAGCTTCTTTCATCCAGTCCGCATATATTGTCCATATCTTCAAAATTTCGCTCTGTTTATCTTGCCACAGTTTATTTTTTGTTATCATATCGAAAATGTCCAGCGTCACTTGTTCCCAGATATATTCCAGCCATTTCTGGATTGTCCATTTTTTCTTTTCTTTCCAGCCAAAAGCTATTGTTGCATGTGCTGCTTTGATCTGTAGATGAATGCTTACACTTATTGGGACTATTTTCTACTGTGAAAACATGCTACTGTATTTTCTCCAGCGCACCACGACAGACCACACTTAGATCTTTTGGTGGGAAAGTGTCTGTGTACATCCTGAAGAATCCTGTTCCTCTGTGTTCTCTTTCCTTTCAGGATGCTGCTCCTCACAGACTGGACACTGGAGAGTCTGATGCGGGACAAAACAACTTTCCAGGCTGCGGCTGCCTCCACTCTGTTGCTTTCTCTTCTGGTTCTGCTCTTCCGTCTCCTCCTTAAGGCCTTTGGCTTTTGCCGCCACTATTATGCCAGTTGGCAGAAGCTGAGGTGCTTCCCAGAGCCTCCCCGTCATCACTGGTTCTTGGGACACCTGGGCATGGTAAGCGCCATTCATGGGCATAAGGCCTAGTATGTAATGGGAGGGTAGTATCTGGTCTTGCTCAGGGGAGAGAGGGAACACCTGGGATGGAGAAACAGCTGTTGTTTCTGGGGTGGGAGAACAGTTCTCAGCTGCCACCCCATTCCACAGCATAGATGCCAGTATGAAGAAGAGCAACCTACAATGAGTTAGGCAAAGCAAGGAGTTAAGCAGGGCTGTTTCCTTGCCCCTACACCAGGGCTCTGCAACTTGCGGCTCTCCAGATGTTCATGAACTACAATTCCCATCAGCCCCTGCCAGCATGGCCAATTGGCCATGCTGACAGGGGCTGATGGGAATTGAAGTTCATGAACATTTGGAGAACCGCAGGTTGCAGACCCCTGCCCTACACTATTTAACTTGCTTATCAATGATATAATTCCTAGGCTTTTCCCTCCTGAATTTGTTACCCCCTCCTTAGGAAAGCAGAACATTTCAGTTTTGCTATAGGCTGACAACATGGTCTTGGTCTCACTTACAAGGAATGGTTTATAAAGACTTCTATACAGCCTGGGCGAGTACTGTAGAGAGGAGGACTTCACTTTTAATTGTTCTAAACCAAGGTAATGGTGTTCAAGAAAAGACCAGAAAAATATAGATGGAGCATCCACGATATTCCTGGTCCTGATCCCCGGTGTTAGGTCTGGCTCCCGCCCGGGCTGGCATCACAGGGCTGGAGCCAAGGTCACACCTGCACTTGCTGTTGCCTGTGGCCCAAGGGCCTTTTTGTTTTTCTATGGCTTGATGTAACTAGTGCAGTATGCAAACCTTCCCCCTCTCTCCCATTTCCTGGAGAAGGGAGGATGCCTGCTGTGGGCCTTGGGTAATGAGCAAACCCTTAACAATGCTGTCTTCACACTATTCTTTTCTCATTGGGCAATTGTGGGAATCAATTGGCAGGGGGAACACCCAAATGGGCAATGTTTGAAGATATATACTAGCTCAGTGGTGGCGAACCTATGGCACGGGTGCCAGAGGTGGCACTCAGAGCCCTCTCTGTGGGCACGCACAAACAGAGTCCTCCCCCCCCCCCTCTAGACTGGCCTGGGCCACTGGGCTTGATTATTAGCATTAAACCTAAGACCTAGTTTTGGGGAAACAGTGTAGGTAACCCTGTTAAGCACTGTTAAACCCCACTGATTTTCATGCAAAGAACTAAAGCACGATTCTTTACCTGGGAGTAAGCTTGGTTGCTGGCAATGGGGCTTGCTTCTGAGTAAACCCTCCTAGGGTCGTGATTCACCCATTGGAAGAGTTGCACGATTGCTTCAAAGCAAAACCACCGACTACCACCAAGCTTACTCACGAGTAACACACACCTCGGCACCAACCACTTTTTCTAAACTAAAACTTCAGTATTCAGGTTAAATTGCCATGTTGGCACTCTGCAATAAATAAGTGGGTTTTGGGTTGGAATTTGGGCACTCGGTCTCGAAAAAGGTTCGCCATCACTATACTAGCTGCAAAAGGTTGAGTGCTTTTTGCGGCCCAGGTCTTGACACAGTTCAATAAAGCTCTTGAGCCTATCTTGAGTCTTAATTATTGACTGGGGTAACAGGCCCTTACACCCGGTCCCGTTGGTCCCGCCTGTAGCTCCACTGATGAATGTCATGGAAGCCAGAGCGGATTAGAGAGAGAACCAGCTTAATGTCGAGCACCGGACCTCTAGCGCAATTCAGACGCTTCAACTTGAACATTTAGAAGTCTTTCTTGGTAAATACGCAGGCTGGAGGGGGATAGCTGGTTCTGTCAGAACATCCAAACAACCCCAATATATCAAACCCCATTCCTCCTCCCCCCTCTTTAACCCATAATACTATCCCATACCACAGAAGGTGCAAAAGACAGGAATGCAGGATGGACTCAGGGTCAGAAGGCTGAGATAAAGTCTATAACTCTGAGAGCCTCTACTTGGTTACCTAGGGAAAAACTAATGTATTTTGACAGCATCTGGAGTTCCCCATCCCCACCCCCCACCGTGTCTTTCTGCTTGATGCCAGGCTCCAGCCTGACAGCCATGTAATTATTTTAAATACTTAGGTGTAACATTTAGTCCCTCATTAAATTGGAATGCCCATATAGCGGTAGTTAAATCTGCCACTCAAAAATCAATTGGGGCAATCCTGAGATTCTGTCATACAAGGGGTGGTCTCTTAGTAGATCCAGCTTTAAAAATCTTTAAAACTAGAGTTATATCTATGCTACTCTATGCGGCAGAGATCTGGGGTAGAATGTACAAGTCTTGCATAAATGGAAACCATCCAAAATTCCTTCCTTAGACAAATTTTGGTGCTTCCCAAGGAAACACCAGTGGCTCTTCTTAGGGAAGAACTCTGCTTGTCTTCTATTAAAGCCCACGCTTAACTGACAATTTTAAAATGTGAAGAAAGAGTTCCATAAGGCCTACTTCGCTTGGTAGCCAAAGTCAGACTTTATTAAAGTATTCTAAGTTACATGATACTTCTCTAAATAATATCCTGCATAGTTTTACTGTTCCAGATGATTTAATGCTCTTGCAAAATACTAATCCCGATCTTTGGGATTGGATCTTTAGAGGAGATAATTCCATGGACACAGATACAATTCTACATTCTAAGTTTGCCCCTGGTATAACCTCTTTAAAAAAGACCATTACAGAGCCTCTTATCTTGTTGGCATAAATCAATACAATATAAGAAAGGGTCTGACAGAGTTATACTTTCAATCAATGCCAACAAAGTATCTAGAAGGCAGATACACCAAAATACTATTGGAACAGTAAATTGCAAGCGTGAAACAGAGGATCTATCTCACTTATGTGTTGAACTGCCCCTTGTATGATGAGCCAAGTTCCTTCTCAGGTTTACAACTATGCCCCAGATGTATTCTGATGTAGATAAAAGATACAGTGAAACCTCGGTTTTCGTTGGTAATCCGTCCGAAAAGAATAGATGAAAACCGAAACCGATGAAAACCAAGGCAAACTTTTCCATAGGAATCAATGTAAATCCAATTAATCTGTTTTAGGTACTCCAAAAAACATACCAAAAACACATTTTTGGTGAATAAACCAGAGGTGGGATCCAGCAGGTTCTCACCAGTTCCCGAGAGTGGGATACTAATTATTTGTGTGTGCCAAGAGGGGGTTACTAATTGGGTCCGCTTTTCCGTCTCCACGCCCTCGCCTCCCCGAGAGGCATACTGCCTTTGAACGTGAAGGTTCCATATAGCAATTGCAACTAATAATGTCACTCCCTGAACTGGGTTAATCCCTTTCAGGTACTGCAATTCATGGATTCTCAGCCTTTCGTGCCTTTTATCTCACCAGTCTCTATCAAAGAACCTGTGTGTTTCACCATTGCTGTGTTCAGATTTGTGAGTTGGGGCATTTTCTATAATGTGATGATGATTTAGAAATGACCTGGTGCAAAAAAATTTGGGGGGGTCATGGTGTGGTGGCTGCCCATGGTGGGGGGGGCATCCAACTCAGGTTTTGCCCAAGGCTCAGGTTTGCCTAGGTATGCCTCTGCCCCCTTTGCTGAGGGGGGCTGGCGAGGGAACCTGTTACTAAAATTTTTGGATCCCACCACTGGAATAAACATAGTGTTTAATGCTGAAAACAGTAACAAACAATAGCACTAGGACCAGCTTCAGAGCCAGTGGACCAATGTTGCACCAGAAAGCTGTCCAAAGAGGTCTGTTTCTGACGCCCCTTTAAGATTTGTCTGAAATGGGGCAAGATATTGTCATTAAACGCAGACACGGCCTGCAACAGCTTTATCCAAGTGATTTTTCTCCACAAACCCCTGCACCTTACTGCAAATCGATGAAAACCGAGGTTCCACTGTACCTTCTCCTTTCAGATTCGGATCCTTTCATGTTCTATAGGGTTGGCCTTTTTGCATTGGCAGCCTCAAAGATTCTATCTAAGACTATATGGAAGGAAACACCATGATCAAATTTTGCATAAGACATGTCCGATTTTAGCTCAGATACATTGGAAGGGTGAATTGAGGGTCTGAGGGTCCATATTTTTATTTTTAGTTGGGAAAACGTCCACTGTATCTTATGTTAATTTATGTTTTGATATTGCAATGGCCTATGGCTTCACAATAAAGCCTGTACTGTACTGTACTGAAGGCCTTGCCTCTGCAAATCTTGGCTGTATTCTGCTCTTGACTAAAAGGAGAGTTGGTTGCAAGTGGTGGCAGAACCTGCACCTTGTAACCCTGCCTCTTTGGAGAGGCGAAGAAGTTGCTGGATTAGCTAGTAGCAGAAATTCTCCCATGTGCTAGTTACCCACTTATACTCTGGGAACATTTCCTGTGAGCACCCCACTCACCACCCCAAACAAATGGGGATCTTGGCAGACCATGAGGTTCCCGGTTGTGACATTTATCCACCAGAGCCTGAGCTCCTGGCCAGATGGCATCTCTTCTACCCAGGCTTCAGCCTGCTCGTTTCACCATGCCCATCAGACTCCTTTTACTTTCTCCTGCTAGTATCAGCACTCACTTTTTCTTTCATGTCCCTTGTAGATCTTGCCCAATGAGGAGGGCATGGTCCTAGTATCCCAGCTCGTCTCCACCTTTTCACAGGCCTACGTGGTATGGATGGGGCCCTTCTTGCCAGTCGTGGCCTTGGTACATCCTGATTACATCAAACCTGTTGCAACTGTCTCAGGTACTGTGGCAATGAATCATGGCGAGATGGGGAGCAGAAGATGTAAGAACCCTCTCTGGCATGCACAACAGACCTTGGATGATTGTGTGGGTTGGGTCAAGCAATCCTTGAGTAGAAGGACTAGGGAGCATTCCTGTGTTCTCCTCCCTTTCTGATCCTGGGAAAGATGATTCCTAAGCAGGGAGCCGCACTGAGAAGGGGGCAAAACTGGAAGAGACAGAAAGGGCAGTTGCATGGTTGTTCATCCACACGGATCCTGAAACCCTTGGAATCATATTTCCCAGAATGGAAAGGACATTCACCTAATCTATTTTTGGATCCACCTCAATATTTCATACTGACATAGAGCTTTTTCCCAAGCTTGGAGTCTCAGCATAGGAAGAAAACTGACTGGGAGGAAGAGTGCTGGGGAGGAGGTGGAGAATAGTCCTGAGGCTCAAACAGAAGGTGCTAACTCAGAAATATAACTTTTCCATGGTAATACTACTATTAGTACCACTACTACAACTACTAATTGTAGTAGCAGCCAATAATCCTAGCTACATAGATGAAGACAGAAACACCAGAGGTAAAGAACCCAAAGGAAAAAGTGTTTCTGTTTTATTATAATAAACTAGCGGGGCCCGGCCACGCGTTGCTGTGGCTTATTGTGGTGAAATGGGAGTAGCAGCAAATCAATTGCAGAGGCCAGCAGTACGTGCTCATGCAAACACGCAGCCTGATACTGTGCGATGTCATTGATGTGTGTGCCCGCATTCCGGGGTGGGGGGGGGAGGAATGGAAAGGCACCCCTCCCACACATATAGGCTGGTTGGTCATGATTCTTTACCTGGGAGTAAGTTTGGGTGTCGCTTCTGAGGAAACCCTCTGATGGGCGTGATGCACCCATTCAAAGTATGTCATGGTTGCTGTACCGAGCTTACTCCTGAGTAATGCGTGCCTGGTTTTCTTAACTGTAACCGCAGTATTCAGGGAATCTAGGGTGCCTGGCTCCTCCTTCCCATCCTTTGCATGTTGCCCCTCACTCTCTTCCCTCCCTCACTTCTCTTCCCTTGCATGCCACCCCTCCCCCTCCCTTCCCTTCCCCTCCGCTAGGGTGGGTGGGTCATATCAAGATGCTGGGCCCCCTGCCTCCCCTCCCTTGCATGCCACCCCTCACTCTCTCCCCTCTCACTTCTCTTCCCTTGCATGCCTCCCCCTCTGTCCCTTTCCTCACCCTCCCTCTCTTCCCTTACATGCCACCCCTCCCTCTCCCTCCCTTCCCTCTCCCTCGTGTGTATATGTTTCACTTCCACTCAAGTTACTGCCTATGTACTGTTTCCACTGCTCATATCTGGCCATCTGAGCGAACATTCTAAGCAGCATGAACATTCTAAGGGTGACAGTTACACACAGGCAGCTGCATGTCCTTCACCATGGAGCGCCAGGGAAAAGGCGTTTTACCTGGGCCAGGTGTGAAATTTCAGGTATGTGAACATCTAAAAACACTCTCGCCTGGCTGACTATAGTGGCTGGGAATTTTCAGAGGAATTGGCCCAGCAGTTACTGAGTTATACTATCATCAACAAAAACACTGTTAGCTTTTTATATATATAGACTAGCGGGGCCCGGCCACACGTTGCTGTGGCTTATTGTGGTGAAATGGGAAAGGAACAGTAGCAGCAAATCAATTGCAGAGGCCAGCAGTACATGCTCATGCAAACACGCAGCCTGATACTGTGCGATGTCATTGATGTGTGTGCCCGCATTCCTTGGGGGGGGGGGGATGGAAAGGTACTCCTCACACACATCTAGGCTGGCTGGTTATGATCCTTTACCTGGGAGTAAGTTTGGTTGGTGGCAATGGGTGTCGCTTCTGAGGAAACCCTCTGAGGGGCGCGACACAGCCATTCAAAGTATGTCACGGTTGCTGTACCGAGCTTACTCCTGAGTAATGCATGCCTGGTTTTCTTAACTGTAACCGCAATATTCAGGGAATCTAGGGTGCCTGGCCCCTCCCTCCCATCCCTTGTATATCGCCCCTTACTCTCTTCCCTCTCTCACTACTCTTCCCTTGCATGCCACCCCTCCCCCTCCCTCCCTTCCCCTCCGCTAGGGGGGTGAGTCATATCAAGATGTTGGGCCCCCTGCCTCCCCTCCCTTGCATGCCACCCCTCACTCTCTCCCCTCTCACTTCTCTTCCCTTGCATGCCTCCCCCTCCGTTACTTTCCTCTCCCTCCCTCTCTTCCCTTGCATGCCACCCCTCTGTCAGAATCCCCCTCCGTTACTTTCCTCTCCCTCCCTCCCCTCTCCCTCATGTGTATATGTTTCACTTCCACTCGAGTGACTGCCTATGAACTGTTTCCACTGCTCATATCTGTACATCTGAGCGAACATTCTAAGCATCATGAACATTCTAAGGGTGACAGTTACACACAGGCAGCTGCATGTCCTTCATCATTGAGTGCCAGGAAAAAGGTGTTTTACCTGGGCCAGGTGTGAAATTTCAGGTATGTGAACATCTAAAAACACTCTCGCCTGGCTGACTATAGTGGCTGGGAATTTTCAGAGGAATTGGCCCAGCAGTTACTGAGTTATACTATCATCAACAAAAACACTGTTAACTTTTTATATATATAGATAACTATTGTTGAGGAGACATAGTGTTAATATAGTAGTAGTGGCAGCAGCAGTAGTAGTAAATGTATCTGTGTTTCACATATTCCAGTGGGAGGCTTCCAAGATGGCTTGTGTTATGGCCCCTTTGCGTTATTCAGTGACTTCTTCCTGCTACAACAGAGGGCAGAACTGCCATGGAAAAGGTGTATTCATCTGTTGCCTCAGCATTAAACAGGAGTTCAGTAGGTTCCTAAAGACCTAACTAAATTTACTCTAGGGTGAGCTTTCTTGAGTTTGCATTGCATGACGCACAGAATGTCCATTCACTGTTTGTTTGTTTGCTTATTTATTTTTTTGACTTTTATACCGCCCACCCCCGGAGGGCTCTGGGCGGTGTTCAAGTAGCTAGAGGTGGGAGAAGGCGTAGGGAGCAGGTATAACATAAGGCCATTGTTAAACAAGATTTTTTGTAGGATTTGGAGTGAGGTGCTACCAGTAGGTAAATGATACCCAGCTCTATTTCTCTTTAACAGCTAAGCAAGGTGGTGTTATGGCCCTGCCAGAGCCCTGCCATATTTCATTTGGGACACTCTTACAGGGCAGCCTTGGCAATAGTTCGCAATGATTCCAGCTTGTACCAGTCTGTCTTTTATCTCTGTAATGACTTTTGCAGCTGGGAGCGGGGTAGGTTTTGGATGTCTGTTTCTCACTGTCCAAGGAATGTGTGTGAGTGTGTCTTCCTACTCCAAGGTGGAATAGGGTGTGTGTGGGAATGACGTTGCTACTGTGGGGGATATAATGATTTGCTGGTTTCGTTGTATTCAGTTCTGACTATAAGAAGTCACCAACTTTTCTATGCTTGTAATCAATAAATAAAAAATTCTGCTTTTAAAAGTACTGATTCGTTTATTGGACAAGTCTGAGGTTGTGACAGGTGTGTGTGCAAATTCTGAACAGGTACCTGGAGAAGGTAATGGGATACTTAAGGGCTAAACTGAATCAAAGACTGTGCAGAACTTGAGAGAGAGACAAAATATTCTATGCTGAACTGAGAGTCAATCAGTCTGTGGGATGCTGCACTGAAAGGAGAGTGTGGATTGATGTGGGGCAGGGGTGGAGCAAGGGGAAACTGCACCGGCGCACACGCGCCCCCTGGCCCTCTGCTGCCCCAGAACGTCACTGCCACGCTATGCCTCGTGGGCGCTACGCCACTGATGTGGGGTGAAGGTCACCTCAGCAGTTGTTGCCTCTGTTTTATTTTTTGTAAATTATTTCTTGAAACATTTAAACCAAAGAACATGTATAAATAATATTTTATGTTATTTATAATCCAACACTAGTAGTTTCCTCAGGACCATGTAGCCCTTCAAATCTACTTTAAAGTTCTGACACACTATTTCAGGGAAAAGTATAAAGCGGTTTGAAGTTAAATTCTGGGAGAGAGCAAAATATAGAGGGAGAAGGAAAGGAATAAATATTGTTTTGTACCTATTATATTTATTTATAAAGAAATAAGAGGAGGCACCAGGGTCCCATTGGACCACTCACCGAGCATGGTGTACCTCCTCATGCGTCCTGCACATTAGTGCAGTTTAGGGATCGTTTTCCGCTGGCCGCTTTGTCACTCACCCAATAAGTTCTTGGCAAAAGCCCAGTTCTTTTCAGGAGGCTCCCATTACTCCACTTTTAGGGCAGTCATGCCCTGGTGCGGGACAGCTTTGGGTCCACCCTTGACTAGGCTGCTTCATGTCTTCCCTTGCTGGGTTCCCAAAGATCCAGGCCTCGTGTCTTCCTCTGTTGTTGCATTGCTCTTTCTCCCACTGTGAGCCTCTGCTTTCATGGTGCTCCTCTGCCCCAAATCAAACAGGTCCACCAACTAGGCAGCCTCCTCAGTGTACCTATGTAGCACCCCCAGCTTGTACAACAAGAAGCCTTTATTGGCATACAAAACAGGACAAAATTTCAAAGTAACACAAGATTAAAAAACACAGTTAAAATTACTAATTTCCAGTCTAAAATTTGCAACAGTCTTACAAAAGAGCACATTAAAGAGTTGGGTATCTTGTAACACTCTTGCCACTGAGAACACTGCAAGAAAATAGAATTCATATATTTCATGCGTATCTTATATTCAGGGCATACAGAGAATGGTCAAGTGTTTCAACCGTAACCAGATCACAAAAACAAACCCTTTTAGAACGTTCTATATTCTTAATTCTTCCCTCCAGGAGAGCTGATGGCAACACATTACATCTTGCAGTAGCCAAAGCTCTCCTCTAACACCCAGCTTGTATCAGACAGGAAAGTTCAGCCCCACTCCTGCATGAATTCTGACACCTGTGATAGGAAGCATAGGAGTTTCCCCAGGGTTCCATCGAAGGTGACTTCTAGCTTGCGGGTTCCTGCTGGGTGACCTGTGGTGGTGCCGTGGTTTACCGCCCCACTGGTGGCAGGCCCCGGGTTTCAATACCATCTCCCAGAGGTGGGATCCTGCAGGTTCTCACAGGTTCCCGAGAGTAGGTTACTAATTATTTGTGTGTGCCGAGAGGGGGTTACTAATTGGTGATTTTGCCACGGGATTTTTCCTTAGTTTTGCCCCTCCTCTCAGCAGTAGTGTGCAGAACTTGAAGCAGTCTAGCAGGAGGTGCACCGGCGTGCGTGGCAGCCTGCGCCTGCGTGCATTCGTTTCCGCCCAAGGACCGGCGCAGCGGCTGCGTCCTTGCCACAGCCCCACCCAGGAATGCCCCATCCCTGGTATGCCCAGCCGTGCCCCTGTCATGCCCCGCCCAGCCCCATTGGCGCTACGCCATAGTTTGAATCCCACCACCCTGGGAACCTGTTACTAAAATTTTTGGATCCCACCACTGCATCACTTCCTTGGGCAACTGCCTACGCTGGAGCCCCAGTGTCAGCGCCTGTTTGTTCTCCATTGACTCTCTCAAAAGTTTGCGAGTGTCTTCTGCAGTGAATCATGGCCTGATGAACTCATTGAGCTCTTGTAACTCATGTCACAGAGTCAGAAGTTCGAACTCTGCTCCACTTTGCTTGTGCTACACTAGGGAAACAGTCCCGGCCACGGCCTCCTTCTCCCCCGGCAGCATTTCTGAACCTCTCCAGCACAGACTTGTCTCTGCTATGCCAAAGTCATAGAGCACCCAGTGTCTTGCTTCCCGTTGCCATCTCATGTCCTGTCAGAGTTGCCTCCAACTGGGGTCAGGTTCCAGCCACTCATCGGCCCTTGCCATCCTGTAGGGCCATCCACTGTCAGCATCCTACCTTGGGGTAGCTCCTCCTCCAAGGCTTCGTCATGTGGCTCATTCCATTTGTTCTCAGCATCCCCTATGTCACCACCCTAGTATAGAATGGTAGGTGGTCCCTTGCCATCCACAGTGGAGCACATTGTGGCTGCCCTTCACAGTAAGAGATTCAGCAAAATGTCATGTCTGTTGACTTCCTCCCAATAACCAGACTCATGGTTGCAGAAATCAGATTATTGAATCAAAGTACAAACTGGTACACTCCAGGTATTGCTGAATCTGGCATTCATATACACAATAGAGGTCTGTATACCCCTGCATAGAAAACCACTCAATGAACAACAGTTACAGAAAAGTGGAACTCTGTCTTCCCCTTCAGATGATGTAATTGGCCATCCAGTGATGTCCACATATCCGCATGTCTGTTGGGTTGCCTGAAATGTGTATTCAGTGCCTTCACTGAATTCTATGAGTGGCTCTCCTGCTTCATTTCATGCTGCTAGCCCAAATCTGCCAACAAAATTTGGTTCTGTCTGTTTCCTGTTTTTGGATTCCAGCACCTCTGATTATCAGCACAACTTCTTAAGGTGTGTGATCAATTTCTTCCTGGATGCTTGGAAAAAAAACTTTCAATTTTTTCTTCTTTAGCATCTATAATTGGGGCATGAATTTGAATGATGGTCATACTGTTAGGCTTTCCATTAAGCTTGATTGTTATTGTTGATCAGAGATAGCACTGTATTACATGTTGCCTCACTATTAGAGAAACTTGTCATTCCCTAAATGAGACATCTTGTAATTTTCTGAATAAAAAGGCCCTAATTCAGTCCATGCCCAGAATCACAGGTCAAATCCCCACTACCTTCTTAGCCAGGTTTCAGGATGCAAAGTAACCAGGTTTCAGGGATGACCTCCCCATTGCTTGTGTGACAGACATGGATTCTTCTCGTTTCTGGCACTCGTTCTCCCCCTTATCTCGCTTCCCGGCAGAACCTGCTTGCAAGTGGGACAAACCTCATTGGCACAGTTCAGAGACAGATCCGAGGGGAGGGACAGGGTTTCCTTTCCCGCCGTGGAGTGTGGTGGTTGAGAAACAGGAAGCAAAGAGTGGGTGTAAATGGGAAATTCTCGCAATGGAGAGATGTAAGGAGTGGCGTCCCCCAAGGATCAGTTTTGGGACCAGTGCTCTTTAACCTATTCATAAATGACCTGGAAGTAGGGGTGGGTAGCGTGGTGGCCAAATTTGCAGATGATACCAAATTATGTAGGGTGGTGAGAACTGCAAAGGATTGCGAAGAGCTCCAAGCAGACCTTGATAAATTAGGTGAGTGGGCTAAGAAATGGCAAATGCAGTTCAATGTAGCAAAATGTAAAATGATGCGCATGGGGCAAAAAATCCAAACTTCACATATACGCTACAGGGGTCAGTGCTATCAGTCACAGACCAGGAAAGGGATTTGGGTGTCTTAGTTGAAAGTTCCATGGGAATGTCAACTCAATGCATGGCACTATGCTGGGGATAATTAGGAAAGGAACTGATAATAAAACTGCAAAGATTGTCATGCCCTTATATAAAGCAGTGGTACAACGGCACTTGAAGTACTGTGTTCAGTTCTGATTGCCACATCTCAAAAAGGATATCGAAGAGATGGAAAATGTGCAGAGAAGGGCAACAAGGATGATTGAGGGATTGGAGCACCCTCCTTATGAGGAGAGGCTGCAGCGTTTGGGACTCTTTAGTTTGGAGAGGAGACGTCTGAGGGGGCATATGATTGAAGTTTATAAAATTATACATGAGGTAGAAAATGTTGACAGAGAGACATTTTTCTCTCTTTCTCACAATACTAGAACCAGGGGGCACACATTGAAAATGCTGGGGGAAAGAATTAGGACAAATAAAAGGAAACAGTTCTTCACACAACGTGTGATTGGTGTTTGTAATGTGCTGCCACAGGAGGTGGTGATGGCCACTAACCTGGATAGCTTTAAAAGGGGCTTGGACAGATTTATGGAGAAGTTGATCTATGGCTACCAATCTTGATCCTCTTTGATCTGAGATTGCAAATGCCTCAGGTGCTCGGGAGCAGCAGCAGCAGCAGAAGGCTATTGCTTTCACAGTCTGCATGTGAGCTCCCAAAGGCATCTGGTGGGCCACTGTGAGTAGCAGAGTGCTGGACTAGATGGACTCTGGTCTGATCCAGCAGGCTCTTTCTTATGTTCTTATTTAAACCATTCCACAGAACATCCTCCGATATCTCCTTCTACCTCTAGATCTCTCAGTAACAGTGCATGGTCCACCATGGCCGTTGTCCACATTCAAACAGAGATAATCAGCTAAAGCCAACAGCACCATATTCACCTCATAGTTCCCCGTGAATAGAGACTGAAGGGGGTTTAGAGCAGAGATGTGTCATCCAGAAAGATGTATTTTGGAGGATGTCCTACATCCGGAAGCTTAACAGCCTTTAATAAGGGCACCTAAATTAACCTGTGTCTGATTGCCGCTGTCTAAGCCTTTTCCCACCCAAAGGAGAGATACTGTAAGGTCATAGACTCCAAGAATTCTTTGGTGCACATGTGACAGATTTACAGCACCCACTCAGAATTCTTCCACCAGTGGTTCTCTCTCCCATCATGGGGAGATTGACGTCAGTTAGCTCAGGTTGTTGGCAGTTGCTGTCTGAGGAGAATCTGGCGGATGGGAAAAAGATAACGGGTTTTAAGATGGAAGAATTCATGAAGAACACACTGTACTGATGGTTTCTCTTGTGGTTTTGTCACATTTATTTGGGTTCTGCCTGAAGGGGGAATATCTTATAAAGTTTCTAAGTTGATTGTTTGAATAAAATCTGCCTACTTTGGCTTTCTTTTTGTTAAATTTGTGAGGATTGTAGTCCTTCAACTTTCTCAAGTCGGCCACTATCTTGGACATGCGAATATAAAAAGGAGGCGGGGTGTGTTTCTCACGTACTTGGCAAGAACCATAAGACAGCCACTCCCTCTTTTTTTTTTTATCTAGAAGTGTGCAGGTCCCTTTCTGGGAAGCAATATTTGGGTCCTGTTGGTGGCAGCCGTCTGTTTTGAAGGAATCAAGGGTGGACTGGGGCCATTTAGCCAACCTTGAAGGCAATAGGTCCATTGGAAAAGGGAGTTGCCTTCTCCTGCCGTGAGCTGGTCGCTACCCCTGCTACCCCAGAAGGGCAACTTAGGCTGGCTATCCAGGGTCCTGGCTGGAGGGCGGGAGAAATTCCAGGAGACGAGAGGCTTTGAATTAATAAATTAATTTTATTCAATTTAACAGCATATTCTAGTAGCAAAGAAGGAGGACTGGCTAGCAGAGAAATCATACTCTTCCTTAATAATCAAGGCAATGGGGAAAAAGCTTTTTCGATACATTGCAAACAGTACAGGCCTACGTCATTACCATGATTGATACCCTGTGAACTCTGTTTCAGTCAGCAAAATATTTCTTTGGTTTAAATCATCAACAATAGTTCCCTCTGAGACATAAAACGCTGACCCAAAGCTCTTACAATGTTTCGATTCCAGTGTTCTTAGCTTACATGTTTTCAAAAGCTTTGGAAAACAATGCATGTAAACTTAAATACATATGAAATCATGACAATACAGAAACTGCACAGAGACTCTAAGATTGATTTCTCATAACTCACATTCATATAAATGTATGCTGTTTCAAACTGTTAGTACAGACCCTAGATTCCAATCAGTCTTTACCGGAAGACAGGAATCTTTTTTTTGTTTAAAAATTATTTCAGATTCCAATCAATCTTAGTAGGAGACAGGACCTCGGCTCCAATCAGTCCCTATGCAAGACAGGAATCTTTCAGTTTCCAATCAGTCTCTGTGTAAGACAGGAAACTTGTGAACAACCAGGATACCAAATTTAGATCATATACAATAAGATAGTCAAAGCAAAAATCAAAACCAATTTAAAATTAAAGAATTTATTTAAATCAATCAAAGTCCGATCAGCACCAAGAGAAAAATCACACTGAATGACAAGTATCAGGGCTTCTTAAAGCATTTTTCAGGATGCGAGCCAAGAATAAAAATGCGTACCAAGCAAAAACATTTATGGATACATTCAACATGTCAGAATCTTCTTCATTCTCACACAGTTGGTATAGTGAAACAAAGGGAACATGTAGCAGGCTCCTATCTTGCAAACTACTGTTGCCAAAGAAGCTGGTTAGAGAAAGACCTTTGTTTTGTTACTTCTATGACCTAATACAATGGAGTTCTCTTTTCTATTCTGCTGAGTGTTAGCTATGTGCTGACAGCTTACAGCTTTATGGCAGACATGGGCTGTTTACAGAAAATGATTTTTGTTCGGGTCCTGTCACCTGCTCTGTGATCAAAATACCGGGACAGGGGCTGGTGGTTATAATACTGATTTGCATGTTTTGTTAAAACAACATCATTTCTTTATGTCTGACCCTGTTCTAACATTCTGGACAGCAGTTTGCATGGAGTTAGCTTGCAAAAACAGCTACAGTGTCTGTTTGTCCTTGGTTTGGTTCACATGCTGTGTTACTAAACAAACAGTTTTTAGGTCTGTGATCTCAACTGGAATTTTTAGCTAAGCAGGAAAGGAGCAAAGGCTTCTGGGCTTTCTAGTAAAAGGCCAAAGGTAATCTGATTTTGTTTCTGATTCTGTCACTTTACCCCCCAGTTCACCACAGAATGCTGGTCAACCTGCCTGCAGAGGCATACCAGGGGTAAATGGCGCCCTGAGACAAATTGTCTCCAGGACACCCCCAAGCTCTGCCCCCAGGCTCCGCCCCCCACTGCTGACTGGTGCCCTCGACCCCACCCATGTTACCATGGACATGGGCAAGGTTTAGGGTGCCCAACTCCGTCACCTCCAGACTCCCCCTGCAGTCTCTTCTGACTTCCCCTCTCTTCTGCCTGCAGCCTGAAGTCTCTTCTGACCTTCCTGCTCCCCAAGTCCCACCCCCCGGCCTCAGTGCTTATAAAAGCAGGTCTCCAAGGCCAGGGACTGCAGTCTCTTCTGGCCTGCCCATGTGTCACTGACATGGGCGGGGTCAGGGGTTCTCAGAGACAATGAGGCAGCAGGACTTCCCGCTGCCTCGTGGTGTTCAAGTGCCCTGACCCTGCCCATGTCAGTGACACATGGACGGGGTTGAGGCGCACAAAAAACGACAAGGCAGCAGGACTTCCTGGTCACGTGGGGGGCTGATGTTGTGCCCCCATGTGGCCAGAAGAGTAGCGCCTGGGGACAAGGGGTACCCCTTGTCCCTAGGTAGTTACGCTGCTGCCTGGCACCCACAATGCCCCTTCCAAAGGCTACCTGCATTCTGTGGCTGAACTGCTTTGCATGTTACCCTGTGGGAAATTACTCTGACGGTAAATTAAAAGAGATCAATGAATGTATTGTGCCTTAATACATATTGTAATCAAACCGACAAAAACTGTACCTCAGTTATCAAGTTTAAAGACTGCATGTTTAAAAAGCAATCATAATGAGCTGAAAACAACATTTTTTAGAACTCAAAATACAAGGAAGTGCTACTGGCACTAATTGTGCCTAGTGAGCTAACATCAAATACTCTGCTAAATAAAAAAGTGACAGGGCAGTTCCCTTCTGTTGCCATCTGTGACACTGCTTAAAGCAACAGTGGTGTAATCAAAGCATACCTCAGCACCAAAAGCGTTCGTAATCTAAATCAACAACAACTGAATAATGTTGCAGAAACATAACAAAGACCAAACACAAACTACTATTTAACACTGCTGTAATGCCTCTGAAAAAAAACGGGCTCCAAGCAACTTTCCTGCTTTGTAAACCTTCACAAGCTTGGAGCAAGGCAGAAATCCTGCTCAGTTGAAGTGTAGTATAGATAGAGAAATGTCTGTGTATTGACAGCCCCAGGTTAACCTGATCTCGGGCGTTTCCCCCCTTACCTTTGCTGCCCTTTGCTGCGCGCTACTCTCAGCGCGCGGCATCTCTGGCGCATGCCCGGGCATCCCCAGAGCGTGGGGTCATCAAAAGGCACCATTTCGAGGAGCGCCAGGGATGCCGTGCGCTGAGGGGGTGCGAGAACGGCAGCGTCGGGGCGGCTGCGTTGTCGCCGCCCCTGTAGTGGGGAGTGCCGGGGGACCCCACGCTACTTGAGGAGAGTAGCGCGGGGCTTAAGGTAAGTGGGGAAAGGGCCCTCATCAGATCTCAGAAGCTAAGAAGGGTTGGCCTGGTCAGAATTTGGCTGGGAGACCTCCAAAACTACCAGGGCTGTGACGCAGAAGCAGGTAATGGCAAACCACCTGTAAACATCTCTTGCCTTGAAAATCCTATAGAGTTGCCATAAGTCAGCTGTGACTTCACAGCACACACACACTGATGGTACATGTAAGTTTCTACAGCAGGACAAACAGAGGCCATTTCAGGTCAGGAAAACAGTTCATGTGGTGGGGAGTGGGATTTAACTTCTTTATGTTGAATCAGGTCCTTGCACACCTTAAGATTAAGTTCCCAAGATAGAATTAGGTCCACATCTGATCCCAAGTCCTCATGGTGTTACCCAGGATGGAGATGCAGTCTCTCAATAATGTGGGGAAAATTAGCTCAGAGCAGACTGCTTATTAGTATTGCAAGAGGCTGGGTAGGGAATCTTTAATACCAATGTATACCAAGATTAGCTCTTGGAAGCAGAGGTGTAGCTAGGGATATGGAGCCTGGTGCAAAATCTAAGTTTTGCGCCCCACCCCTCCTGCGCCCTCCCCGTATGGGCAGCCTCCCTACGACACAAGGCCGCCCTCCCCCACTACAACCAAGGAACAATTTTTTGCACCAGGTCATCTCAAAGTCACCATCACATTATAGAACATGCCCAAACTCACAAATCTGAACACACCCAGGGTTCCCAAGTTTAAACAACATTGAAAGTGATGCTGGGTTTTTTTTGGGGGGGGGGGACCACCCTGAAACAGCATCTCTTTTAATGTTGTTTAGACTAGAGCAGGGGTAGGGAACCTTTAACACTCAAAGAGCCATTTGGACCCGTTTTCCACGGGAAAAGAAAACACTTGGAGCCGCAAATAATTTTTGACATTTAAAATAAAGATAACACTATGTATATAGGTTTTTTTTACCTTTTACTCCGCTCATTCTGAGAAGCGCATGGATGCACCCGCCCTGTTGCCTGCAGGGCGGGCAAGGATGAAGCCAGTGGCTCTGCCTCGCCGGCTGCCAGGAAAGCGCCCACCCCGCTCCAACGGGGCGGGCGAGAGGGGAAGCCCACAGCGCAGCGCAGCCGACTGTGGGCAGTTGGTGCGCCCGCCCTGCTGCCTGCAGGGCGGGCAAGGATGGGGCCGGCAGCTCGGCTCGTGGAGCCACAGTGCAAGGGCAGAAGAGCCGCATGCGGCTCTCGAGCCGCAGGTTCCCTACCCCTGGACTAGAGAGCCCATATTCTTCTTTCAAATCCACCTGAAAGGGGGGATCCACCCACAACCCAAACAGCATCACTTTCAGTGTTGTTGTGGGTTTTCTGGGCTGCATGACTGTGGTCTGGTAGATCTTGTCCCTAATGTTTCACCTGCATCTGTGGCTGGCATCTTCAGAAGTGTTTCACACAATAATAAATTTTACATATTTACATTTCATCATGGATTACAGATATATTAACACATGAGTTTTTTTATCACAGTACTTATCATTAGTATGTTAACTATTATTCCATTAATATTTTAATTCATATTTATCATATTTATTACCTTAAAATACTTACATCTGTATTCATATAGTCTTCATTCATAAATCCCTCTCTGTTCTTTATGTGAGATCCTGCATGTGAGCTCCCAAAGGCACCTGGTGGGCCACTGCGAGTAGCAGAGAGCTGGACTAGATGGACTCTGGTCTGATCCAGCTGGCTTGTAGTCCAGCACTGTGCTACTCACAGTGGCCCACCAGGTGCCTTTGGGAGCTCACATGCAGGATGTGAAAGCAATGGCCTTCTGCTGCTGCTGCTCCTGAGCACCTGGTCTGCTAAGGCATTTGCAATCTCAGATTAAGGAGGATCAAGATTGGTAGCCATAGATCAACTTCTCCTCCATAAATCTGTCCAAGCCCTTTAAATGTTATATATTGTACAGCTTTCAGAATATAAAATGTCTGCCTTCTATAGTGAACTATCCACTCCTAATCCCGTGTTTGGTCATTGACCGTAAATAAAGACTTCACTTCACTCCTAATCCCTGTCGATTCCAAGCCTGGTAGTGTCAAATCAAATCATTAATTCCAACTTAGTGAAGGGCAACAGGTATATTTGGAATATACAATCCTGTCAAGCAAAGTTGCGGGCGGAAATGTGGATTGTGCGGCACATCAAATCAGAATAGTTATCTGTCAAAAGACCAGCCATTTTACCTCAGAAGTTCATGAAAAGGTAAGCAGAACTTTACTTAACCTGAGAGATATTTACATTGTATACACAGTATCACATAATAGTTACATGCACGGCTAATGGTTTGTTACAATTTGGTTGTGTCACAGTATCTTATTATAATCAGAGCACATTTCTATATCATTTGGTTTACAACAGTATACCGAGCACATCTTAGTTATTCAGTCAGTCAGGGAGTCTTCTAGAATGTGTGGGAACAGAACAGTATCAACGGATTTTAACTGTCACCTTTGGAATGTTCATGCAGCTTCCCAGAATTCCCTCCTGCTTCTGCTGCATGAAAGCAAGGCTGGAAATTCCAACACTTAGAAGGGCAGTAGTTGAGTCCAGAAGCACTTCGAAGACCCACAGCGTTAATCTTGTGGGTCTCTAAGTTGATACTGGACTTGAATCTTCCTGTTCTACTGCAGATAAGCATGGCTATTGACCTGAACCTATCTGCTGAACTGTTGGAACATTTAAGTCTATTAATGTCCAGAGGGAGGCTGCTATGCTTAGTTTCTTCACTTTTAGCTTCACTTTTACCTTCATTTCCCAGAGGTGGGATCCAGCAGGTTCTCACCAGTTCCCCAGAGTGGGTTACTAATTATTTGTGTGTGCCGAGAGGGGGTTACTAATTGGGTCTGCTTTTCCGTCTCCACGCCCTCGCCTCCCCGAGAGGCATCCTGCCTTTGAACGTGAAGGTTCCATATAGCAATTGCGACTAATAATGTCACTCCCTGAACTGGGTTAATCCCTTTCAGGTACTGCAATTCATGGATTCTCAGCCTTTCGTGCCTTTTATCTCACCAGTCTCTATCAAAGAACCTGTGTGTTTCACCATTGCTGTGTTCAGATGTGTGAGTTGGGGCATTTTCTATAATGTGATGATGATTTAGAAATGACCTGGTGCAAAAAAATTTTTTGGGGTCGTGGTGGGCCGGCTGCCCATGGGGGGGCATCCAACTGAGGTTTTGCCCAGGGCTCAGGTTTGCCGAGGAACGCCTCTGCCCCCTTTGCTGAGGGGGGGCTGGCGAGGGAACCTGTTTCTAAAATTTTTTGGATCCCACCACTGTGTGTACCCATTTGTTCTCTTGCAGATAGAGGAGGGAAAATGACAGAACAGACTCTGCCCTGTTATCGCCCCGCTCTGGGTCAAAAGTCGTGCCAGAAGTGCTCTCGTTTTCCACAGGGAGGTGGGGCAAGAGGAACCGCGTTGGGAGGAAGAGCATCGGGACAAGATTTTTTGCCCTGCCATGCTTCCCTTTCCTGGAGTGCACCAGGGAGGAAGCACGTCGAGACAAGATTTCTTGCCCCGACGCGCTCCAGCTGCCAGTGCGTGGCAGTTGCCCTGTGGGTAATTGGCAATTGAAAGCTGGACAGATGTTCCCCAGTGTGTCATTGAGGATCTCTAATCTCCAGTGGAAAACGATCTTCCCTTCTCCCAGGCTTTTGGATGTAGTGTGCTCAAAGTTTAGGTGTTCCATTAAGGCACAGGTGTCAAACTCGCAGCCCTCCAGATGTTATGGACTACAGTTCCCATCATCCCCTGCCAGCATCATGCCAGCATACAGTTATGGAACTGTAGTCCATAACATCTGGAGGGCCACGAGTTTGATTAAGGCATTAAAGGGATTTACGTTTTTAGGGGATTCAGAATGGGTTTTTTAAAAAGAGGAGAGAGCCAAGGCAAATGTGCTGTTTCTCTATTTCCTGCAGTTGACAGAGCTCCAAAGGATGACCTCTTCTATGGCTTCCTGAAGCCCTGGCTTGGTAAGCCCTGGTAGTGCCGGATGCATTGAACTGTGTTGCTCCCGTAATCATATTATGATTATTATGGTTCCATCAAGTCTTGACTGGGGATTGAATGCACAGAGAAAGAATGGGTAGATTGCTTGTCAGGAGTGTCCTCTGCCCTGCGACCCTGGAAATAAGGTCTTCTCTCACATCTTGGTAGAGACAGGGAATGTGAAAATGGTTGAGGTACTTCACGAAACTGAAGTGTAGGCTACAGTAAGGCTAGTAACCAGATAACATTGAAAACAAAAAAAACTTTAAAATCTAATATCTCATAAAATAAACAACATTGTAGCCCAGAACACATATTTAAGGATAGAGAATGTGATTTACATGTTAGCATGTATGTATGTATGTATGTATGTATGTATGTATGTATGTATGTATGTATGTATGTATGTATGTATGTATGTATGTATGTATGTATGTATGTATTTTAATTTTATTAAATTTATACCAAAAGCAATAAAAATAACAATATCATTTCCTATTGTACAGGGATATAATCCAATAATAAAACAATATATAGAATTGTTACCCATGGATTCCCAGAAATCCATTTTCCTATGGAATATGCCTGGCTAAGCCTTAAATAGAGATATATGTTGGTATCAATAAAGAATGTGTAAAGTTTATAATTCCCCTTCTTATCCCCCTCAAACTGTTTGTGAACCTCCTTTAGAATAAAGATTGTGTTAATTCTTGAATATAAACCCTTGCATGTATCCTAGATAGAGCTTTCATCCCATTTCTATGATGTGTGATATAGCTTGAAAGTTATGTTGTAGTTTCCTTTGATATTATACTGATATTGTTTTGCTTGTTACCCATGCGTGTATGTAGTAAAAATGTATTGCTGGTGTTATCTCTCCCCAATATATAAGCATGTTCTGCTAAGGTTAAGAGATTATATAGAAGTTACTTTTAAAGTGATAGACAAGAAGAGTAGAAATGGATTAGAAATATTCTTCTTACTTTTATTGTATTAATAGAAGAAGCCTCTTAGGATTTTAGTAGTTTTATTTTTTAGCTAGGTAACAAGGAAGTAGGTCAGAAAATGCAAGTAAGGACAACTCCTTCTTACAATCCTGATAAGTTTGTCAACCTCAACAAAAGACCTTTTTGGATCTTACAAGAGGAGTGCCTTGGGCGTTTGCCTAGGACATCATCCTACTTCCCATTGGACTATTTGAATTTTCACTGAAGAGGATCTCAAGACCCATTGGACTGTTGAAGTTTCCACTTCTAGGATCTCAAGACCCATTGGACTATTGAAGTTTCCACTTCCAGGATCTCAAGATTCATTGGCAGCCTTTTCTTCTGGGACTTAATCCCATCAGCAAAAACAAAAGACTGTCTTCCTCCTCTTTGGTGAAAAACTGTATAAAAAGGGCTGTGTTTCGTTCTGTACTGGGCAGTCTGACCTGGAAAGAGCTTGAAATCACAATAAAGAACCTCTGCTCTGAAGGCAGCCTGCCTCTGCCTCTGCTCACTGCTGCCGAAGCTGAAATCACTCTGAAATCACTATCGCTCATTGCTGACAAAGCTGAAATCACTCTGAAATCACTGTCTAGTTACCCCTGGCTGTGGGTAACAGAATATTAAAACATAAAAACAAAAAATAGAAAAGAAAGAAAAAAGAGAGGTATCAGAGAAAAAAGTTTAGGGGAAAAAATAAAAAGAGCATGAACATTTTTTTAAAAAGTTCATCTTGTTATAAAAATACTGATGTTTAGAATTTCGAGTTTCATCAAAGTCTTCTCCTTCCATGCTTCAACGAGATAGATTCTTTCCTTAGGTCTTTATGCAAAGTATTTCAATTTCTAGTCACTATTTATTATTTACATATAGATGTATGTATTAAATTTATATCCTGCCCTTCCTGGCCAAGATCAGGCTTAGTGCCATGCACAGACATATTTGGAACATTCCATAAACAATAACATAAAACCAATTAACAGTTAAAATAGTAAAACTCAGATGGCATGCCTAAACCTATGCAAAAACTGTTCATCTTGCCCCAGTGCAGCTCCCTAGTCAAGGAACTGTTTGAGTGCGGGCAGAACGCTTTCCTTTTGATAAGAGGGTCAGCACAGAACAACGATCATGCGTTGTTGGAGGCCAGCAGACAAAATTGAACTAGAGGAGTGGCCACAACCAAAATCCCTTTGGAATATCTCTGTCTTACAGTCCCTGTGGAGGTGTTTAAGGTCCTGCAGGGCCCAGGTGTCAGCTGACAGAGAGTTCCACCAGGCTGGAGCCAGGGTGGAAAAGGCCCTGGCTCTGGTCGAGCCCAGTCGAACATCCCTGGGGCCAGGGACCACCAGCCAATTTTTGTCAAAGGACCAAAGTTTCCTCTGCGGGCAATAGGGGGGGATGTGGTTCCACAGATAAGAGGGTCCCAGACCATTCAGAACCTTAAAGGTTGGAACCAAAACCAGAATCCCACAGGTGTTATATGCTCTCTCACTAACACTCCGGTGAGGAGCCTAGTTGCTGTGTTCTGGACTGGGGCAACTTCTGAGTCAGGTCTACATAGCCCAGTGTTATTTGTGCAACCCTCATTAACCTGAACGAATTTGTAGGGAACAAAACTTAGTTAAGACTTATATACACTTGCCTCTTTTTGACTGGGCAATCGGAGGCAGCATCTATTACTTAAAAAGAGATTATATGACCTCCACTCAGGCAGCTTTCCCCCTCCCCTGCGCACAGGAAAGAGCAAAGGGCAGCCAGCAGCCACTGACCTCTGTTTGCAGCAGAGCCTTTATCCCAGCAACAAATTAGCTACATGCTAGAAGTTCTGCATGGCCTTTTATCTAAGGGTGCTACATCCCCCCCACCCCCTTTCCTCTTCTTCCTTTTGATCCCTGTCCTGGACTTCCCAGGCTGAGGGCCAAGGTTACAACTTGAGCTTACAACAGCGGGTGACCTGGCACCCGGAATCACGGAGGCCTGTTTGAAGTGAAACATATCCCCACAAATCAAACTATAACAGTACAGGAAAGTGATGTGTGGAGAGGAACAAAGAATAGCGAAGAAAGAGTTAGAATTGTGAAGCAAAAGCATCGCACAGGTTGTGCCCAAGCAGAAGAGAGAGTCTGCCCTTCTGTGCAAAATAAGTGGTCTTAAGTACAGATCATCTGGGGCAGCGGCTCCACATTGTGGGGGGGGGCACATCCCCCTGCAACTAGTTGTCCAGGTCACAGTTACTCAGGCCGTGAGAGGAAGAGGAGGAGAAGAAGAACAAGAAGAGGAGGAGGAGGAGTTTGGATTTATACCCCACCATTCTCTCCTGTAAAGAGACTGGCATCTTCATAGAAAATCCAACCATATTGTTGTCCTTTGGGCATCCGGTTCAGGATTCGTAGCAAAAGGAGCCACTCAGATGTTCTCCGGGTGATTTGTAACATTTAGAAGAAGAAGAAGAACAGTTTGGATTTATATTCCCCCTTTCTCTCCTGCAGGAGACTCAAAAGGGCTGACAATCTCCTTGCCCTTCCCCCCTCACAACAAACACCCTGTGAGGTAGGTGGGGCTGAGAGAGCTCCGAGAAGCTGTGACTAGCCCAAGGTCACCCAGCTGGCATGTGTGGGAGTGTACAGGCTAATCTGAATTCCCCAGATAAGCCTCCACAGGTCAGGCGGAAGAGCTGGGAATCAAACCCGGTTCCTCCAGATTAGATACACGAGCTCTTAACCTCCTATGCCACTATTGCAGTCTACTGATCTGACAGTCCAGGTGTCTTATGACTACCTCTTGGCTATAAAAGCCAATAGTCACTGATTGAACTGGATGAAGGACTACACAGAGTAGACATTTTTCACCCCCACTGATGTTTTTCTGGGTATCCTTCATATGTAACTTCTGGAATACTCCCACAGTGGCACAGTGAGTGGAATCTTCTCAGATTGAGGAAAACCTGAACCTGGTTACTGTGGTTACTAGATGTGAGGATGGCATGGGCTGAATTCTAAACAGTGTGAATTCTGGGGTGTTGTGGGGTTTCTGGGCTGTATGGCCGTGTTCCAGTAGCATTTTCTCCTGACATTTTGCCAGCATCTGTGGCTGACATCTTCAGAGGTCTGATGGTAGTAACGCAAGTGGAGTATATATACTTGTGGAATGGACATTCCACAGGTATATATACTCCACTTGCTTTACTATCATCAGATCCTCTGAAGATGTCAGCTCAGGCTCCTACGGTGATAACGTCAGGAGAAAATATTCTGAGAAATGCCATCTTGAAAAACCCACAACACCCTAGTGATTCTGGCCGTGAAAGCCTTTGACAATACAATGTGAATTCTAAACAATGAACATTTCTGAGAGTTTGGCTGACTAACAGCAGTTTTACCTCCTTGGTACCTCCTTCAATTAACTGACCTTTTTGTGTCCTAGGGGAGGGGCTACTTCTGAGTAGTGGAAAGAAATGGGGACGCCACCGGCGCATGCTTACCCCAGCCTTTCATGTTGACGTCCTGAAGCCCTACCTGAAAATCTTCAATCAGAGCTCAAATATCATGCATGTAAGTGCCTTCAGTATGCCAACTCTCTGCAAATGTCCCCTTCCTCCCTTGTTTATTGCCTCACCTGCGCTCCATCTATATTAGAACTGAAATTAATTAGAAGAGGAATCTGAAAAGTCTTTCTATGTGATGGTTATTGTGTGCTGTTTGAAAGGACATGGTTTGGAGAGACTCTGTCCAGGCAACGCTTTTTTTTAATGAAGTGGCACATTCTGAACAAAGAGTTGTAAAAACATAAGAACATAAGAACAAGCCAGCTGGATCAGACCAGAGTCCATCTAGTCCAGCACTTTGCTACTCGCAGTGGCCCACCAGGTGCCATTGGGAGCTCACATGCAGGATGTGAAAGCAATGGCCTTCTGCGGCTGTTGCTCCCGAGCACCTGGACGTTAAGGCATTTGCAATCTCAGATCAAAGAGGATCAAGATTGGTAGCCATAAATCAACTTCTCCTCCATAAATCTGTCCAAGCCCCTTTTAAAGCTATCCAGGTTAGTGGCCATCACCACCTCCTGTGGCAGCATATTCCAAACACCAATCACACATTGCGTGAAGAAGTGTTTCCTTTTATTAGTCCTTATTCTTCCCCGCAGCATTTTCAATGGATGCCCCCTGGTTCTAGTATTGTGAGAGAGAAAAAATTATCTCTGTCAACATTTTCTACCCAATGCATAATTTTATAGTCTTCAATCATATCCCCCCTCAGATGTCTCCTCTCCAAACTAAAGAGTCCCAAACGCTGCAGCCTCTCCTCATAAGGAAGGTGCTCCAGTTGTAGTTTTGTACTTGGAAAAAGACATCTCATTTAGCAGCAAATACTATTCAAAACCTTTGTGATTGTAGCCTGCGGATGTTTTGTGGCGGTCATTTCTGGCATGGTTTGTGACAGAGAACAACACAATCCTCTTGCCCCATCTGATTACTTGTTCCAACTGATTACTTGCTCCAACACCTGTTCAAATATGCAGCACCTTTTTTTTGAAATTATTTTCATGTTGTTTAGAAGCTGCATGTTCTTCTCTGTCCAAACTTTACAATTGGAATCTCAATATATTTTTATATATTGGGCCTTGATTGCGCACTTGAGCATCCCAGGACCGAGTGGTTGCTGATGGCTTGGAAGTGTTTGGGTGAGATGAACAGCCACTGGGATGCCTTCCTGCCAGAGGAAGCCACCTCTTCCTGATTACACCTGAATTGCAACAGGGCCCCCAAGCGGCCAGGAACAGGCTGCCATTTTTGTTATTATTCTAACAATCTGGATAACTCCAGTTGGGCCTGGTTCAGATACAGATGTGTACTTTAAGAAGCCTTCGGTATGTACTAAGTTTTCTGATATCAGATCATTTAATTCCTGCAAGAGATGTATTTCAATAATGTGTCTGGTTTGTTGCTGCCCGAGGGTGGATCACTTCTTGTGACGCTGCCCCTTCCCATAGTGGCTTCCTTTCCAGTTCCGCCCTTGTCTGGGCAGTGTCAGCTGGGCTCGTTCCAATCCCCCACCCTGATCAGCAACTCCGCCTCGTGGTAATTCACATGCGCCTTATATGGGTAGAGTAGACAACGATTGCTACTAATGAATATTTCAGACAATGAATACCTCTGGTTTGAGGGTGGGATAATAATACTGGGAAATTGGGATGACAGCCCTTTCCATCCCCGCTAGTCACAAGATATGAGGAACTGGCAGAAGCTCGAACTAACTTGGACCTTAGTAGAATGATGGCTTTTTTTATAGAAGCTCATGTGATCAAGATGTTTTCTGACATACAGTGGGAAAGGAGGAAGATTAGATTCCCCTTCTTTCTGTACTTACAATTAGGGATTGTCGGCAAATTAAATAGATATTTTTAATCCAATCGGTAAATTCGAGGTGGTGTTAGTCCAACCAGCTAAGCAGAACAATATAGACATTATAAGCAAATTCTGATAACAAAAGTGCATTTTAAAAGGCAGATGTAAGATTAATAATCCAGTAGATCTGTGGATTATTTGTAACCCCGATCCAGTAGATGAGGTTATAAAAATATCTGCTAACATGAGTATCAGAGAGACTGCACTGAAGTTCTTGTACAGATAGTGACTAACTCAGGACACAGAGGCGAAAAGGATGCCTACAACCTGCAGCAAGTGCCAGCACCACAACAAGCACATGGGGCATTTTTTGCACAAACGGTGACAACTCCCAGTCATAAGAAAATAGTTGTCTAAAATAGTTAGTATATTGAAGCAAAGTTTGCAGACCAGGACACCCTGTGAGCCTAGAATACTGCTCTGGAACATTTTTCCTGATAGTATACTGGGTAGGATTGTACATCTAGCCAAGCATTTCCACACAGCTGCAAGGATATTAGCGGCACAAGTCACCAGAAGCAGCCCAAACTGATATGGATCCATAATATATCAATTAATTAATTAAACATATCCTCCCTTTTCTCATGATTCAAGGCATCTGATATATATGTGGTATAGTATACTTAAGGGAAAAAAATCTCTGCAAATAAGAAAAGAACATAAGAACATAAGAACAAGCTTGCTGGATCAGACCAGAGTCCATCTAGTCCAGCTCTCTGCTACTCGCAGTGGCCCACCAGGTGCCATTGGGAGCTCACATGCAGGATGTGAAAGCAATGGCCTTCTGCGGCTGTTGCTCCCGAGCACCTGGACTGTTAAGATGAGAAGGGAAAAGATTTGTACAGAAGTTTATTGAAAACTGGCAACCTTTTGGTGACTACTGGAATAAGCTTAAACCTAATGACTGTGCCAAAAAGGAAATTTTGAAGCATAATTGAAGTAAGGTGAAATCAGCCTAATGACTGATTACTTTTCTGTAGATAATTTTGATGGCATAATTATCTGAGAAGAGGGGGGAAAGGGGAGGGGCAGGCATGTGTTGGTTGCAAACTGGTAATTTAATAAGTTTAAATTAAAAAAATTAATAAAGGAAAACATAATGTAAAAAATCCAAACCCACACCATCCTCTGCAGGCAGACCTGTGGGAGCTCCCCCCCGCTTGCTCAAACTCCATCGGCCTCCCTACCTATCTGGTCTTCAGCGTCTTCCTATTGCAGAGCTGGGCAAAGGGGGGCGATTTTGAGGGGCCCCGCCCCACATCACTGGATAGGTGGTGCCCAAGGTCCCTAGGCAGTACACCTCTGTATTCAGAAGTAGGACAGCATACAAATACATCACATTGGGGGGTGGGGGGGGGCAGAGAATCATAAAACCAAACTTGCATCCATCCATATTCAGACTGAAATGCCTGTACGAGAAATAGTTTCCAGCTGATCTATGTACTTGCTCTCTGTCCCTGATCTCTTTGCATCAATGGCATCTATACCCCCCTTTGTTTTGTTCACAACCTGGAAATTCTGTCCTCTGTTCTGCTTGTTTCTTGCCAGCAGCCACGACTCTGGTCTCTTTTGTCCTTTGCAGGCCAAGTGGCGCAAGCTCACTACAGGTGGTGCAGCCTCATTGGACATGTTTGAGCAGCTCAGCCTCATGACCCTGGACAGTTTGCAGAAATGTGTCTTCAGCTATAACAGCAACTGCCAGGAGTGAGTATGGCAGCGGGGGAGAGCCCTGCATGGCTCGCTCATTTCCAGGATGTCTATTGCTGCACTGTGAGGTTGACTTCTCTTCACTGCTTTTGGAGCAGGTGACCTAAGTTCAGCCCCACATTGTAGTGACTCACAAAACCAGGGACATATTCACAAGAATTCCGGATCATCTTCAAGGTGTTGGTGTTGACCTTTAAGGCCTTAGGCGGCCTGGGACCATCGTATCTTCAAGACTGCATCACCCCATATGTCCCTGTATGGCCTCTTCGATCAGTTGAGGCCAATCTACTAGTGGTCCCTGGCCCCTCAGCGATGCGGCTGGCCTTCACGCGGGCCAGGGCCTTTACGACTCTGGCCCCAGCCTGGTGGAACGCTCTCCACCCAGCTGTCCGGGCCCTGCGGGACCTTGGTGAGTTCTGCAGGGCCTGTAAGACGGAGCTGTTCCGCCGGGCCTTTGGAGGAACCGGCCGCTGATGGTGCACCCCCTCCTTTGGCCCTTGACATCTGGGCCATCTGTCATCCAACGAGACTCACCATTCCTCCCTTTTGGGGGGAGGGAATTTTAAAACTAGAATGCTGGACGCCACTCATATTTTCATTTTACTGAGATTTATTGTACAATTATTAGAATTAATTCTTATGGTTTTATCGCTGCTTTTAAATGTTTTAACTATCTTATATTGTTACTTCTATATGTTGTACACCGCCCGGAGCCCTTCGGAGATGGGGCGGTATAAAAGCCTAAGAAATAAATAAATAAATAAAATACCCAGGACAAGGAGAACTTGCTGGCTTGTTGGCAGATTCACAAGACGAATGTCTTCTCCCTCATGGGAGAGCAACCATTTGTACACAACCCCTCCTCAGACTGGGATGGAGGAAGAGCCACTACGCTCACACCAGCTATGTGTGCATCTGGTCCTTTGAATGACACACGGGGGCTCAATTTTTGCAAAGTTCTGTCCTCATAGAATCCTCTAAAACAGGGAATGACAGAGGGGTTCCTCTGGGCACAATGGCTTTTCTGGCACCCACCAAATGTTTTCAGCAAGTGGGCGGGGCCAGGCAGGGCTTTTGCCCACCAAGGCTTCTGATTTGATTGTTGAAGATCTGATTGGCTGTGCTGATTTTTTAAAAATGTTGCTTTGACAGCAGCTGCTGCCACAGTACACTGTGTTACTGAATTTAAGCTGTTGGAATCATTTTGTGGCGAGCTCCTCCTCACGTGGCTGCCATTTTGTGGCAGCCATTTTGTTGCTGCTCCCACCATGCTGTGTCAGAATTCCAAATGTGCCTGCATGCTCAAAAAGGTCCGCTGCTCTAAAAAAGCTTTGGGAACTGTATTTTTGTTCCAAGACTTTCGCATGGGAGTTTCAATGGTTTACCAGCTTTGCAAATTTTATATAAGAACATAAGAAAGAGCCAGCTGGATCAGACCAGAGTCCATCTAGTCCAGCTCTCTGCTACTTGCAGTGGCCCACCAGGTGCCTTTGGGAGCTCACATGCAGGATGTGAAAGCAATGGCCTTCCGCTGCTGCTGCTGCTGGGCACCTGGTCTGCTATGACACTTGCAGCCTCAGATCAAGGAGGATCAAGATTGGTAGCCATAGATCGACTTCTCCTCCATAAATCTGTCCAAGTTCCTTTTAAAGCTATCCAGGTTAGTGGCCATCACCACCTCCTGTGGCAGCATCTTCCAAACACCAATCACGCTTTACGTGAAGAAATGTTTCCTTTTATTAGTCCTAATTCTTCCCCCCAGCATTTTCAATGTATGCCCCCGGGAGGCCCGGGAGGCAAGGCTACCTTATGTCTCTGAAGCTCCCTCCCAGCTGGTGGCTTCTGGCCAGTGGCTTGTGTTTGTTTGCTCTGTGACTGAGGAGAGGGAAAGTGAAAGCAGCCAAGCTGGTTGCAAGACGCAGACTGGGGTCAGGCCAGGGAGGCAGCACTGTTCCAACTTGCTCACCCTGCCTGCTGCTCTGGAGGAGAAAGAAAGTGAAGTGCCCAGGCTGGGGGTGTGGGGGGTGTGTGGGAAGGGAAGCAGGAGGGGTGCTTCATGTGTCTGACATGTCCTCTGGCTGGCTTGCTGCAATGAAGGAGAGGGAAAACAAAACTGCTGGTGGAAGCAGCAGTGTGTGTGTGGGGGTGATGGTCAGTGCACCCCATGCCATTAGAACCCAGGGCAAAAGCCCTGGTTTGTCCCAGGGCAGTTACGCCCCTGCTTTTAGCCATCTTTTATTTTTTCAGTTGACAAGTGAACTTGTTACATTCCAGGAGGCCAAGTGACTACATCTCAGCCATCGTGGAGCTCAGTTCTCTTGTAGTGCGCCGGCAGAATCGTCTACTCCACCACTTTGATTGCATTTACTACCTGACAGCAGACGGTCGCCGCTTTCGTCGTGCTTGTGATATCGTGCACAGCTTCACAGCTGATGTGGTCCAGCGGCGGCAAGCAGTGGTGAGGCAAATGGGGCACGACGCCTGGCTCCGCTCCAAACTGGGGAAGACCATGGATTTCATTGATATTCTACTGCTAGCCAAGGTACTAGATGTGAGAGCGAGGGAGTAGTCACCGTTTGGGGTCTGGCTGCTCTGTGGCAGTGGGGGCCATCACTTTAGGGGCTACCTGTGGAGACCATGGTTAAGGAAATCATCCCAAGTGCACAGATAAGGCCCATAAACAGAGGCCCTGTCTTTGCGAAATGACACACGTTGGGGTCAGGTTATCTGTGGACAGTATGGGTGGTGAAGGCTAAAGATATGTGAGATTCTTGCCCATGCAAAAGGTGACCATCACTAACAGGGGCTGGTGCTAGTCTCACCTAGTGAAATCCAGCTTCTCTGACTAAAGGGAACCTCCACATTCAGCGGCAGTGAACATCTACAACCCTCTGCCAGGAGACAACATCAGAGGGAGACCTTGGCCTCTATGCCCTGTTGTTGGCCCTCCAGAGGAATTACTTGGCCACTGTGTGAGGCAGGTTGCTGAACTAGATGGACTCTCACTGGTCTGATCTGGCAGGGTCTTCTGATGTTCCTATCAGGAGAAGGCCTCAGCCACTATGCCCTGTTCTTGACCCAACAGAGGAACTGGTTGGCCACTGTGTGAGATGGGATGCTGGGCTGGACGGACCCTCACTGGTCTGATCCAGCAGGGATCTTCTGATGTTTTTATCAGTTTCTATATCCTGCTATTGGCTCTCCAGAGGAATCGGTTGGCAACTGAGTGAGGTAGGATGCTAGACTGGGTAACTCATTGGTCTGATCCAGCACAGTTTTTCTCATATTCAGCCTTGGATGTCACCTTGCTTTGTGTTTGCAGGATGAAAAGGGACAATACCTGTCCGATGAAGACATTGCAGCTGAGGCTGAGACCTTCATGTTTGGAGGTAAGACACGGTGGCTTGATTTGGGCGACGAAGACTGTGGGAACAGGGCTGTTTCCAATGAGAGCTAATAGGAGATGGGGGCTAAAGAGGGTCCATAACTTTGGACCACCTGAACCAAACTTCACCAAACCTGGGTGGTATCATCAGAGGAGTCTCCTAAAGATACACTGAAATTGTGGTGCTGCTAGCCTAAAAACTGAAACAAAAAACACAAGCAGACATGGGGGGCGCGCACGCTAAACTCAGATTTTGCACCGGGCTCCATTTTACCTAGCTACACCTCTGCTGGCTGCTCATCAGGATGAGGATAAGGAGTTGCTCTGAGTTGTGCTTGGATGTGCATCACTCACACACGGATCATGATGGAGGAGGAGGAAAAGGATCGTGCTTTCCTAAGGTGGTGGGGCTTTCAGGTTGACCGTTCTCCAATCTGAGAACAGGAAGTTTCTGACTGGGTGGCCCATTTTAATAGTTTATGCAATTGGTTGTTGTGGGTTTTTCGGGCTATGTGGCCATGGTCTGGTAGATCTTGTTCCTAACGTTTCGCCTGCATCTGTGGCTGGCATCTTCAGAGGTGTATCACAGAGAGAAGTGTGTTGTGTAACATCCTTCTCTCTGTGATACACCTCTGAAGATGCCAGCCACAGATGCAAGCAAAATGTTAGGAACAAGATCTACCAGACCACAGCCCGGAAAACCCACAGCAACCAGCTGAATCTGGCCATAAAAGCCTTCTTTTATGCAAAACAGTTTATGGAATGTTTAAAGAACAAATTCCTGCTCCTTATATGTGACTGGATCATTCTGCACCTATATTTGATGGAAAGTCCCACTTATAAATGTCACTAAAATACTCCACAAAACAAACCCAGAAGAACATGCAAATGAGGTATAAGTATCTGCTGTTCCGTTTGCAGAATTAGTGTGTGGTGTGGACGAGTAGGCGATGACAGAGGGCCCTGGCTGCATTGGGCCTCTGCAAGGACGGGGGGGGGGGCATGCTTTCACGTGGCATCTCTCTCACTGCAGGACATGATACCACTGCGAGTGGGTTGTCATGGGTGCTGTACAACCTGGCTCGACACCCTGAATATCAAGACCAGTGCCGGGAGGAGATTCAGAATCTGCTGCAAGGCCGAGAGACAGAAGAGATTGAATGGTGATGGCCTGGAAGCAAAGGAACCCGTCCAACCCCCCCCCCCCCCCCCCCCCCCGCAAATTCTGTAGTTTTGCACATTGCAGCTCCACAATCTTACCCTGTATAATTGGCTAATATCGCAACAGTGAACCCTCAGTCAATAGGCATGCAGGATACTCTCTTCAGCACCCGTTGGCTGAGGGGACACAGTTGCGCTCAAAAGGGCCCAGCGGAGAAGTGGTGCCAGCTGCCCGCCTCCTCATTCCCCAGCCACCCTCCCCCATACACAAACCTCGGCCCGGTGGAGATGTGGCACCAAGCTGCCCTCCTACCAGGCCTCCTGTCCGCCTCACCATTCCCCTTGCCCCACACACAAACCTGGTAAAGCCCTTCCACTTCCCCCCAACCCCCACCCTCAGAAGGCCATCCTGGCTGGCAGAGCAGGGGTACCTTGGTGCCCACTGCTCCACTGGTCTGGCAAAGCCCTCCTGTCCAAGCATCCCCATTCCACCTTCCCCCCACAACCCTCCCTTTTCTGAGACCTTCCAACCCTCCCCATCTCAAGCCACACCTTTCAACACTCCCTCCACCACAATCCTCACTTTTCCGACCTCCCCCTGCCCCAAGCCACTATTCCCAATCCAGAACCTTCCCACCTACCCCAAGTCACACCTTTCTGACCTCTCCCACCCCCAAGCCACAGACTCAGAACCAGGTAGGTGGCAAGCATCACATCAGGAGAGGGGAGAGCCGCTATTGTTTCAGTAAAGCCCACTGTAGGGGAAAATGCTTCCTCTCCCACCCTTTGCTGGGGCCCATTTCCTCTCCCCTGCAAAGGACTCTGCCGCTAGTCTTACGTAACTAGTTAAAATGCCACAGAGAGATCGAGGCTGAATTCAGGGTTCTGATTTTATCACGTGGAAGACAGTGGCCCATTACTTATGGAATGCTGACCTCAGGCCTTTTAGCTGTGCATTAGGGCTGAAGTGTGGTCTCCATGTGTTTCTCTGTTTACATGCAAGAGATCTGTTTCCCTGTTTACATGCCCAGTCCTTCCCTGCAGCTTGTCTCAATGGGCCTCTGTTTCCCAGTTCACCCCTCTCAGAGCCAGTGTGGTGATTAACAGCAGGTGGATTCTAATCTGGAGAACCAGGTTTGATCCCCCACTTCTCCACCTGGGTGGCAGGGGCTTCTCTGATGAACCAGATGTGTTTCCACACTTCTACATTTCTGCAGGGTGACCTTGGGCCAGTCAGTTCTCTCAGAACTCGCTCAGCCCCACCTGCCTCACAGGGTGTCTGTTGTGGGGATAGGAAGGGAAAGGAACTTGTAAGACACCTTGAGTCTCTTTACAGGAGAGAAAGGTGGGGGTATAAATCCAAACTCTTCTTCTTCTTCAAGGCACAGATCTGATAACACTCAATAGTCCCAATACTATAGAGCGGATATTCTCCCCACCACCACCATTCTTTCCGCTCTTCTCTCTTTCTCTCTCTGTCTCTCCCAGCCTCCCTCTCACCGTTGCCATGGAACAGAGGGTTGTTTTAAAAAAAGAAGCTTGTCTGGAAAAAAGTTTTTAAAAGCCCTCCCGATCATCAGGGAGGGCAGAAGCAGAGGCGGGGAGGTGGGCTGGAGCCAGAAACAGCCCCTGCTTGTGCTGTTCCTTGCAAAAGCCAACTCTGTTATATCAATACACTGATACATCGAAATGAGTATTAGAGAAGCAGGAAGGAGCCGGCAACATGGAAGAGAAAGACATGGACGGCAGTGCAAGGAGTGGGAAGGGTGAGCTAGGCAAGCTGGCCGGGGGCGAAGGGAAGAGGTTTGGGGCAAAGCTGTGCTCACTGGGAAACTCCCCTGCTCTGGTGGTGATGCAAAATTAAATTCATGCTACAAGTGGTCCCGCTTGCCATAGGGAGACTAGAAAAGGAAAGCGGGGCTTGAGAAATACGTACGTGCAAGAAATCCCGCTGTGACAGATGTTTGCTCCCTTCACGCAGCAGGTGCCTTGTGTGTAATTGGCCAGTATCGCATATGGGGCTTGGAAGAGGAGGGATACGCAGGCACGCACATGCAAGTCTTCAGTGATTTCAAGGAGGGGACTTAAAACCGACTGCACCCAGAAGAGCCCAGAGGCCAAGGCCTCCCCCCGATGATGCCTCCTGGCATTAGGATGCGGAGGTTCACTGTCCTTGAATGCAGAGGTTCCCTTTGGTCACCATGGCTAGTAGCCAGCGATAGATCTCTCTGATCTGTTTAAATCTGCCTGTGCCTGTTGCATACAGGAAAACATACTGCACACTGGCTTATAAATATTCACTAAAAATTCTTAAACTCCACAGACCAACCCAGATGAACATGCAAATGAGATGAAGCATGAACATGTATTTTACAGAGTATTTGGGCCCAGTCTTCCCACCAAGACTTACAGCACTAACCATTCCTGTCATAGACAAGCTTGCCTGCCACAGCTTGTGTGGGAGGCTTTGGGAATGGGGATAGTGTTTTGCCAGGTAGTTCCAGGCTGTAAGATCTATTGATATGGTTATTTCATTTTTTAAATAAAAATCTAATGATTTAAAGGTAGGCAGGAGCAGAGAGGTCATGGGCAATAGAAATGATACAGCAAGACAAGAAGTGGGAAGTCGGCAACAAGGAAGAGGGCAAGGGGGAAGCTGTTAGGTCAGGTAAAGCAGCTCAAGGGAGTGGGGTTAGGGCAAGGGTGGCCAACTTATGGCACTCCAGATGTTCATGGGCTGCAATTCATGGACTACAATTGGCCATGCTGGCAGGGGCTGATGGGAATTGTAGTCCACGAACATCTGGAGCGCCATAGGTTGGCCACCCCTGGATTAGGGTCGTGCTGTAAGTGGATTTACTTGCCGCGGAGAGAGTAGAAATTGAAAGTGGGCTGAAGGAAATATGTCCGTGCAAGAAATCTTGCTGTGGCGGACATTCGCCTCCACCACTCAGCGGACACCTTGTGCATAATCGGCCAAAGAGTAACTAGCTTGCTAGTTGGCTTTGGTTCAAAATCAGGTTGAATGAACTTTTGCAATGTCGAGTACACTTTTAACTGTTTCCTCAAATTGTGGGATCCTGGTAATCTACGTGATTGATCTGTTATAGTAGCTGGCCATGACTTGAGAAGACTCCAGTTCAAATTTCATACCTCTGCATGACAAGCCGCTCCCAACCTCACACCTGCTATAGCAGGATAAGTATTACTGTTGGTTGTGTTTTGCTGTTCAAGACCTACCCATGGGGATGGGGGTGGGTGGGTGGGAGGAGCAGATTGTACCTTGATTGGAGTGACAAAATCTGTTAAAATGACCCTGCCACTGTGCAGTGTGTGCCTGGCATACCAGTAAATTCCTTGTAACTGGGGAAAGAAGAGAGAAGAGAGGCTCTACACTAGGATAATATACAGCAAGAGTCCTGTACCAGTCAGATGTGACCAGTAGTGTGATGTTTAGAACCCTTCCTGTTTTCAGGGAAGACTTATCAAAGATGCCGTTCTCCACCATGTGCATTAAGGAAAGCTTGCGTCTCCATCCACCAGCAACGGTCCTGTCTCGCCGCTGCACTGAGGATGTGAAGCTGCCTGACGGAAAGGTGATCCCGAAAGGTATCTATCTCATCCTCCGGCAAATTCTTTGCAGCCTTGACTCTATGATAAAGCATCTGATCTGAATGGAGGGGATGACGGATTCAGTCCCCGGGCACCATCTCCAATTAAAAGGATCAGAAAATCAGAGTGACCTCCTGCCAAAGTAGACAATATTGCCCAATGGTTTGGCTTAGAGGCAGCTTCCCACATTCATGTGGAAGTCGGATCAGAACTGGCTTAATGTCAGACCTATGAATCCACTCACAACACAACAACACAAATCTTTATTGGCATATAAAACAGGACAAAAATTTAAAACAAAACAAGGTTAAGAAATGCAGTTAAAACTACTAATTTCCAGTATAAAATTTGCAACAGTTTCACAAAAGAGTACATCAGAGCTGTTCAGGAGATTGGGTATCTTATAACACTCATGCCACTGAGAACATTGCAAGAAAATGGAATTCATGTATTTCATGCGTATCTTATTGTATTTAGGGCATACAAACAAAGAATGGTCAAGTGTTTCAACCGTAGTCATATCACATGAACAAACTATTTTAGAACGTTCCATATTCTTAAATCTTCCCTCCAGCAGAGCTGATGGCAGCACATTACATTTCATGAATCAGGAGCCTTTATTGAATTGAACATCACGCGCCTGGCTTTACAGAAGCCAGTTCTGATTCAACATTCAAACACCCCCAGCATAACCCCTCTGAATCCAACCCCCAACCTGCTCCCTTCCCACGTAATGCGAAAGCAGGAAAAGTGTGGGAAAGCCAAAGTAATCCCCAAGGCCGGACGGAGATAGCAGCCATCTGGCCGTGACGACCAGAGATGCCTCTGTTATCTAAGTACCAAGCAGACAGGAGGGAAAGGAAAGGAAAAGAGCAAAGAGCACAGGGCAAGTGGGAACTGGAGAAAAGGAAGGCATGCCTCCCTGGGTCATGTCACAGTTTGGGAGGGAGGGAACTGTCATGGGTGACCCCCCCCTATTGTTGCTAAGGGATAAAAGAAATCTGCCAAGTCAGTTGGTTTGTGCAGGCACAATCCCCAATGCGTGTCAGCATTGAAGACCTAGATCAGTGGTGGCGAACCTTTGGCACTCCAGATGGCACAATTCCCATCAGCCCCTGCCAGCATGGTCAATTGGCCATACTGGCAGGGGCTGATGGGAACTGTAGTCCATAGCATCTGGAGTGCCAAAGGTTCACCACCACAGTGATAGTGAACCTTTTCGAGACCGAGACCGAGTGCCCAAACAGCAACCCAAAACCCACTTATTTATCGCAAAGTGCCAACACAGCAATTTAACCTGAATACTGAGGTTTTAGTTTTAAAAAAACGGTTGGCTCCGCTCTGCACCTCTCTAGCATCTCTGCCTCGTCTGCCTCTGCCCCCACCTCGGGCAGCAGCCACCCGGACCACAGGCACCAGGTTCGCCAGTCGAGTCCTCCCTGCTTGCTGCGGTGCACGCATGTCATGCCCAGTGGCCCAGACAAGCCTAGATGTATGTGTATGTGTGTGTGTGATTTTCTGCCCCCCCCCGCCCCACATGATGAACTCTGTGCGTGCGTGCCCACAGAGTGGGCTCTGACTGCCATCTCTGGCACGCGTGCCATAGGTTCCCCACCACTGACCTAGATGGACACCAGTTATGATGAGTACAACCTGGTTTTACTTAACTTTCCCTTGCCCACTTGCTCTGCTCTACAGCAGGTACAGGAAAACACCAGCACATTTGTAACCACATGTCACAGAAGGATGCGAGTCAGCAGCACTCTCACACATCTCCATAAAGTGCCAGCTCTTGGGAGGAACAAATCCGGCAAGGGATGGAGCCCAACGAAGGCTCTTCCATGTAGGAGCAGTGTCTGTACAGTCAAGAAGTAGAGACCATACATCTAGGGGACAGAGCTGAGGGAAGCATTCACAGTTGGCTTTAAGTGTCACTTAGTCTGAAGGTAATCCTCAGACAATGCCGTACAGTGGAACCTCGGTTTTCATTGCCTTCGGTTTTCATCGATTTTTTCAGTGAAAAATTTGTCTCGGTTTTCATCGATTTGCCTCGGTTTTCATCAATTTGCAGTTAGGTGCAAGGGTTTGTGGAGAAAAATCACCCAGACAAAGCTGTCGCAGGCTGTGTCTGCAACTTGCTTAATGACAATGTCTTGCCCCATTTCAGACAAATCTTAAAGAGGCGTCAGAACCAGACCTCTTTGGACAGCTTTCTGGTGCGACCTTGGTCCACTGGCTCTGAAGCTGGTCCTAGTGTTATTGTTTGTTACTGTTTTCAGCATTAAACACTATGTTTATTCACCAAAAAATGTGTTTTGGTATGTTTTCTGGAGTGCCTAGAACGGATTAATTGGATTTACATTGATTCCTACGGAAAAGTTTGCCTCGGTTTTCATCGGTTTCGATTTTCATCGATTCTTTTCAGACGGATTACCAATGAAAACCGAGGTTCCACTGTATTCTTGGGATATTCTTGCCTTTGAGTCGGCACCCCTTGTATTTTTTTCTTGTGGGCATTTCTACATTCATTAGAGCTTTTTTTTTCTTCCACAGGAACTATCTGCCTCCTCAGCATTTTTGGGATCCATCATAACCCCACTGTCTGGCCAGAGCCTGAAGTACAGCCCTCTCTCTATTCCTCTATCTTCACTGACTTGCCTGATCCACCATGGGGATTTGAGGGGCACAGACCTAGAGGGGCTCCTGCAGGACCGCTCCTTTTATAGTTACACTCACCCCTGCTTGCTTTATTTCCACATTCATGTTCTGCATTTTGTTCACTTGGATCAGTGGTTCTCAACCTGGGGGTCGGGACCCTGTTGGGCAGACCTGGGCATTATACGGCCCGCGGGCCACATCCGGCCTGCCGGATGACCCTGACTGGCCCCCCTGCCTTGCTGGGGAGTGAGGCGCCTTTGAAAGCCCCGCAGAAGTTGGATGCCTTGGCTGCCTGCTTCTGCGGGGCTTTCAAAAGCGCCTCGCCTGCCTTGCTGGGGAGTGAGGCGACTTTGAAAGCCCCGCAGAAGCTGGTTGCCGGCTTCTGCGGGGCTTTCAAAAGCACCAGTCGATTAAAAAAGTAGGTCAAGGGACTTAAGTCATACCCCACTTGCTTGATTGTCACAGTGGACAACTATGCAAGTAGGTTAAGCCTGTGATTCTTTGTGCCAAATAGTGTTGTATGCAGAACTGTTGCCACTGATTCCAAGTTGATCTGTGCACCTGTCTGTCACTTATCAGCCCCTATTATGCAGAATTGAGTTCAGCCTTTTGGCCTGGCCCTCCACAATATTTTCTGTTTCTTATGCGGCCCCATGGGAAAAAAAATTGCCCACCCCTGCCTTTGGGGGTTGAATGACCCTTTCACAGGGGTCACCTAAGACTCTCTGCATCAGTGTCTCCCATCTATAAAATGGATAAATGTTAGGGTTGGGGGGTCACCAAAACATGAGGAACTGTATTAAAGGGTCACGATATTAGGAAGGTTTAGAACCACTGACTTAGATGCTTAAACCCCCCAAAACAGGATATTGCTGTGTATGAAAGGCTTCGGCCTGGACACCCATCAAAACATAATAAAGCACTTTCCACAAAATAGCAATACAAAGAAATACAAAGCGGTCAAGAAGTAGAGACCATACATCTAGGGGACAGAGCTGAGGGAAGCATTCACAATTGGGCTTAAGTGTCACTGACAGTCTGAAGAAGGTCCTCAGACAACAGCAATACAAATAAACATAGCAAAAAGTGCAAATCTTCGAAATACCAGCCATGAAATCATACTTGGATATATTTCTCCAAAGTAAATACTCATGGAGTTTTTCTCATGATGTTTTCATGATGTTTATGTTCTTTAAATTTGGGAACAGAGCTGCAAGATTAATGTGTCCAGGAAACATTCCTAGCTAGAGCAACGGAAGAATCAGACTCATGGCTCAAACTGAGCTGAGCTGGCGCAAGGTCACAAAATACGTTTCAGACATTTTCACACGCCCTGCATGAGCGTCCTCCCTACATCCATCACTGCTTGGCTGAGGAGAAGAGTGTCTCTGGCCACAATCAGAGCGCCTTTTCAGGCACAACGACATCCAGACCTCTGAAATTCGGAAAACAGGCAATCTGACCGATGAATGAAACTGCTATCCTTTCCCCTCCCCTCTAAAGTTTGCCTGCCTAGTTCCCACACTAAAGGTAAAGTTTCCCCTTCAGTCGTATCCGACCTTGGGGTACCACTGCAAGCAGTGATTTCATAGGCAAGCCGCTTTTGTGGGGTAGTTTGCCATTGTTTTCCCCGTGTATTCTTTACCCCCTAGCTATGAGCTAGGTATTCATTTACCGACCAAGAATGGCTGGCTGGCTGAGTTGACCATGAGCCAGCTGCCAGGATATCTGACCCACAGGGGGCTTGAACTCATGACCATGTGAGTGGCAGTGCAAGCACTTAACCACTACGCCACGCAGCTCCCAGTTCCCACACTACTACCTGAGAAGGAGCTCTTCCAAGTCACTGGCACCAGTGATTTCTCAGGCTGCAAGGACTGCTCTGCTCCCAGCAACCAGCCAAGCAGAATTTGCCAACGCTGAAATGGAATGAGAAGTATTGGGAGACTTACAAGGTCCCATGTTGTGTCCAGCAATAGCCAGGCCCATTTCTGCACCCTCTGTGTCCTCCCAGTGTCCGGCTTGACCATTTGTGTTTATTCTTGTAGGTCTATGACCCATACCGCTTTGATTCGGGGACCAGCCAGTTACCGCTGTCCTTTGTGCCCTTTTCAGCAGGACCCAGGTAAGCAGGATTCCACAACGACCCAAATCTCTGGGGGTCTCAATGCTGGGGCTCTTTGATGACTGTGAGCACTGAGGGTTCCTGCACAGGAACCTCTGACATCCAGGCATTGCCTTCCTTTGGGGATTACAAGCAGCACGTGCCTCTCTTGGAGCAGCAGTGGCGTAGGAGGTTAAGAGCTCATGTATCTAATCTGGAGGAACCGGGTATCTAATCTAATCTGGAGGAACCGGGTTTGATTCCCAGCTCTGCCGCTAGAGCTGTGGAGGCTTATCTGGAGAATTCAGATTAGCCTGTACACTCCCATACATGCCAGCTGGGTGACCTTGGGCTAGTCACAGCTTCTCGGAGCTCTCTCAACCCCACCTACCTCACAGAGTGTTTGTTGTGAGGGGGGAAGGGCAAGGAGATTGTAAGGCCCTTTGAGTCTCCTGCAGGAGAGAAAGGGGGGATGTAAATCCAAACTCTTCAAACTCTTCTTCTTCTTCCCGGTGGAAGAGCAGTGATGTGGGCAAGGAATATCAGCCATCTTCCTCCCACTGAGCTGCCCTCTCTTGCTTTGCAGGAACTGCATTGGGCAGAACTTTGCCATGGCAGAGATGAAAGCGGTCCTGGCGCTGACTCTGCTGCGATTCAGAGTGCGGCTGGACAAGAGCCAACCAGTGCGGCGGAAGCCAGAATTAATCATGCGTGCAGAGAATGGCCTATGGCTGTGGGTGGAGCCGCTGCATGCAGGACTGTGATCAGAAAGAAAGAAATGATGCAAAGTGCACTAAGACTGAACGTCTCTGGTCCTAGCCAATAGCCTAAGTTGCAGGGCACAAAACAGATCAGCAGGGGCACATTAAATTTAACAATAAATTTTTCAATCTGTAAGCACCACAGGACTCTTCCTGTTTTCACTATGGCAGGCTAGAACCTACCTGGAGCCACTCTCTGACACCAAGCACAGATCCTCCAGGTGGGGTCTGGAGTTCTTTCAGAATTGCAGCTGACCTCCACATTAAGAATATAAGAAAGAGTCTGCTGGATCAGACCAGAGTCCATCTAGTCCAGCATTCTGCTACTCGCAGTGGCCCACCAGATGCCTTGGGGAGCTCACATGCAGGATGTGAAAGCAATGGCCTTCTGCTGCTGCTCCCGAGCACCTGGTCTGCTAAGGCATTTGCAACCTCAGATCAAGGAGGATCCAGATGGGTAGCCATAGATCAAATTCTCCTCCATAAATCTGTCCAAGCCCCTTTTAAAGCTATCCAGGTTAGCGGCCATCACCACCTCCTGTGGCAGCATATTCCAAACACCAATCACACATTGCGTGAAGAAGTGTTTCCTAATTAGTCCTAATTCTTTCCCCCAGCATTTTCAATGAATGCCCCCTGGTTCTGGTATTGTGAGAAGGAGAGAAAAACATTCTCTCTGTTGACATTTTCTATCCCATGCATAATTTTATAGACTTCAATCATATCCCCCCTCAGACGTCCCCTCTCCAAACTAAAGAGTCCCAAATGCTGCAGCCTCTTCTCATAAGGATCTTCTCTTCCTTACAGAGATTCTTCCTTACACATTACAGAGATCAATGACCTGGACAAGGCAGCTTTAGAGGGTAGACACATACGTTCTATTGTGATCCCAGAAGGGCAAGGTGGGCTGGCTCCCAGCTGGGAAAGGGGGGGAAGGAGGAATTCCAGGACACAAGAGGCATTTGAATAAATTTAATTAATTTTATTCAATCAGACCGCATTCATAGTAGCAGAGAGGGAGGACTGGCTAACAGAGAAATCTTACTCTTTTTATAATCAAACTATAGGAATCAAAAGATTTTCAATACATTGAAAACGGTGGAGGCATACGTCATACAATCCTGAGAGCCACATTTCAGTCAGCAAAATATTTCTTTGGTTTAGGTTATCCACAAAAGAACAATACAACCGTGGAATCATTGAAAGAGCTAACTGTTCTCTCCAAAATACAAAATGCTGCTCATGAACAATGTCTCCATTTCAGTTTTCTTAGCTCACGATTTCAAGAATTGGGCAATGCATTTGAACTTAAATCTTAATGCATTTATATAATTTGTAACAATACAGAAATTGCACAGAGACTCTAATGATTGATTTGTTATACATCAGAGCCCTTCAGGGGTGGGCGGTTTATAAATTTGATATATAAATAAATAAATAAATAAATATTCATCTAAAGTATGCTGTTTCATACTGATTTGCATGTTTTGTTAAACATCATTATTTTATGTTTGCCTCAGTTCTAACATTTTGGATAGCAGTTTGCATGGAGCTAGCTTACAAAAGCAGATACAGTGTCTGCCTGTTTGTGCAAACCAGCTTCCCACATTCCAGACTTCCATCAACCTTGGTTCGCATGCTGTATTACTAAACAAGCAGTTGTAGGCTGCTGATCTAAACTGGAATTTTAAGCTAAGCAGCAAAGGCTTCTGGGCTTTTTAGTAAAAGGCCAAAGGTAATCTGATTTTGTTACTGGCTGCTTTGACTAGAAAACTCTGGCCTTTTGCATACATTTGGTCTTTTTTGGGTCAAGCATACATGACCTTCGGGTCAGTTTCTTAATTGCACACGTGTCTCCTCCTCTTCAGAACTCAGTGTGCCACAGATCAGAGAAGCCCTGCAGTTTCTGAGAGCAGGCAGAGTGTGGCTTTTGTCCCTCCCTCCACAGGGAAAGCGAAGCATACCAGTGTGCCTTTTGCTCCGTTCGGCTTTTCCATTCCTCCCTGTCTCCCATCCACCCATGCAGCATTTCCGGGACAAATCAGGCCTCCTCGTGTGTAAACACCGGGAGACCCCACTGTGAAGCACACAGCCACACCGAAAACTGTAAGTGCACAAAGGGTATGCATAATCTGCTGCTGTTTAGCAGTTGGAGGTTTAACAAGATGTATTTGAACACGGCTCAGCACCAAAACAGTAGCAGCCAAACCGTGAGCATTTTATTGCATTTTTTTAAAAGGGAAAGGCAGCCAATTAATGTTTTAAATAAAGAAACAAGAACAGAACTCTGTTTTACTGCTGCATTTGATTTACTTGCATTGCAACAGCACCAGTAGTGGTGGGGATGTGAACCAGCTCGGGAAATTGATTTATTGATCGGACAAAAAGAACGGACTCCAGAGGATTTGAAGACTGATGCAGAACATACTGCAGGGTGCTCTTTTTGTGTACCATCTGCTTACCTTTCTTTTGCTCTACGTTGCACGGTGGCTTGGTTGGCATCCGCCCCCCAAATATGGTCTGCGCTCGGGACTTTGCCAAAGGTCTGAGAATGTTGGACTAGAGAAAAAATCAGGGGGGGGGGGGAGATGAGGGTTAGCATGGTGAAGGCAGAAAGAGGGGTTCCCTCTACATGCTTCTGTACTCTCAGTTGGATCCAGCCAGTTTGGTTGCTTGTTCTTGTCTTGTTCTGACCCTTATTATAGTTCTCATCTTACATGAACGTGTGAAGCTGCCTGATACTGAGCCAAACCAGCTGTCTATCAAGGCCTGTCTGGTCCTTTTAACGCAGTGGTTATCAACCTTCCTAATGCCACGACCATTTGATATGGTTCCTCATGTTGTGGTGACTCCCAACCCTAACATTTATCCATTTTACAGATGGAGAACACTGATGCAGAGAGTCTTAGGCAACCCCTGTGAAAGGGTCGTTCGACCCCCAAAGGGGTCGCGACCCACAGGTTGAGAACTGCTGTTTTAACAGAAGATACTGGGGACTGAACATGGGGCCTTCTGTGTGCCAAGCCAAGGCTCTTCCACTCAGCCACTGACCCTACCCCACTGGCAGGGCTTTTGGCCCCGCAAATCCGGCATCTTTCAACCCTCTTGCCAACTCGTAACTCTTGGAATATCTTTCCCCCCACACCTTTACAGACTTTCTTTCTAAGACTCCTCAACTGAGGCTACACTCCAATAATGCCACAATAGCAAGGAAAAATCATGTTTGTACCTGACAGTATAAAGTACAGTATCTATTGGGAGAATGAAACTCTGAACCAGACTTGTAAATAACTACTCACTTGCTCCCCTATGACAAATAACAATTGGTTTCAGGCCACCAGAGAGAGTAGTTCTAAATTAGAAGAGACTTTTCTTTCTTTCTTTTCTTTCTTTCCTTCTTTCTCAATGAATATGACAAAAAGCAAGATAAAGTTCTTTGAGGGGAGAGTCACAGTTCTGCTGTTGGTTACAAAGCCAACTTTCACCACCAACGTCAGTTCAGTTTATCATACCTTTAAAACTGAGTTTGCCTCATCAAAAATGCTCTGTTGGGTTCCAACCAGGCATTACCTCGAGAGCAAGGAGGTAGAGCAACCACTGAGAACCTGTTGTTCTTGCATGGTTTCATCATCCAAATTCAACGCAAAGGTAGAAGACAAGAGATAGCTCAACAATGATGTGTGAAGTCAACTAACAAGAACCTCCATGTGCAACAGCAGTCTACCTCTAATTACCAGTGGAGGCTTTTCCTCTGGGGTCAGTCTAGGGTTGGGAAATTTGTGGAGATTTTGAGAGTGAAGGGAAACGTTTGGGATAGGGAAAGACCTCGGTGGGGTATAGTCAGAGGTGGGATCCAACCAGTTCTCACCACTTCTCCAGAAGTGGTTACTAATTTTTTCTGAGTGCCGAGAAGGGGTTACTAAAGCAACCTCCCTGCCCAATAGGGACTGGAGGCGCGTGTGTGCGGCGGCGCCACTGTTTGAATCCCACCACCATCGGAACCTGTTATTAAAATTTTTGGATCCCACCACTGGGTATAGTGTCATAGAATCTACACCCAAAGCAGCCATTTCCCCAGGGGAACTGACTTCCATAGTCCAGAGATGAGCTGTAATTCCAGGAGATTTTCAGGCCTCACCTGGAGGCTGGCAAAGCTTTTTGTGTTATTGTTTCTCTGTATCTGGACACCTTGCTTCTAAACCCCCCAAAAGGCTCAATATCCTACCCCTCTGGACCAGAATAGAAATAGCCCCCCTCTCCAGCATTTCTCAGAAGTTTTGCAAGCTACTTTGCAAGTTATAGAATCCTAGAGTCGGAAGAGGCCCCAAGGGCCAGCCAGTCCAATTGCCCTGCAAATGCAAGAACACAATCAATCAAAACACTCCTGACAGATGGCCATCAAGCCTCTCTTTAAAAACCTCCAAAGGAGACTCCGCCACACTTTGAGGTAGTGCATTCTACTGTTGAACAGCCCTGACGGTCAGGAAGTTTTTCCTAATGTTTAGGTGGAATCTCTTTTCCTGCACCTTGTATCCATTATATTCCTTGTCCTAGTCCCTGGAGCAGCAGAAAACTAGCTTGCTCCCTCTTCAACATGGCATCCCTTCAAATATCTAAACATGGCTATCATGTCCCCCCTTAACCTTTTCTTCTCCAGACTAAACATCCCCAGCTCCCTAAGTCTCTCCTGGTAGGGCAGTGATGGTGAACCTATGGCACGGGTGCCAGAGGTGGCACTCGGAGTCCTCTCTGCGGGCACACACACAGAGTTCGTCATGTGGGGAGGCGGAAAATCACCCACCCACCCACATCTAGGTTGGCCTGGGCCACTGAGCATGACATGTGGGCACACACCACGGTGATCAGGAAGGATTCGGCTGGTGGGCCTGGTGCCTGTGTTCCAGGTGGCTGCTGCCCGAGAGGGAGGGGGGCACAGAGGAGGCAGAGATGCTAGAGGCACAGAGTGGTGCGCGCGGGACTTACTGGAGGCTAGAGCAGGCTGGCCCCTGATCAAGCGGGTGGGGTGGAGGAAGAGGGAGCCAACCGTTTTTTTTTCTAAACTGAAACCTTAGCATTCAGGTTAAATTGCCAGGTTTGGGGTTTGGGTTGCAATCTGGGCACTCGGTCTCAAAAAGGTTCGCCATCACTGTCGTAGGGCATGGACTCCAGACCTTTTACCATTTTAGTCGCCCTCCTCTGGACACATTCCAACTTGTCAATATCCTTCTTCTATTGTGGTGCCCAGAACTGAACACAGTACTATATTCCTCTGGCTTCAAATGCCACCGAATACCAGTTATTTTCTGCACACATCTGAGCATGACAGGAACTCTAGATAAGGCCCAGAGAGCTCTTGGAATTACAGATGTTCTCTAGATTCCAGAAACCAACTTCCCTGGGGAAAAATTGCTGATTTGGAGCATGGGTCCTATGGCATTATACCCCATTGAATTCCTTCCCTTCCCTTCCCTTCCCCTCCCCAAACCTCACCCTTCCAAAGATCCACCCACTTATCTCCAGGAATTTTGAACCCAAAGTTGGCAAGTGCAACCACTTCCTCCATTTGCCAGCCTGATAGCCGCTGATGTACAAGGTCGTACTGGACCAAACAAGATGAAGAGGACCACACACCCTGTAGGGGAATTCCCTAGGACTTCAACAAATGCCTGTATTTTTTGAGCACCGTCATTTTAGGGCCAGGTTCTCTACTCAGGACAGCCAAATGGCAAAGCTGTTTCTGGATTTAGACTTCTTCGCTTGGCAAGAAGCAGCCCATGAGGCCAAGGGGACTTTCTACCATACAGTAAACCAGGCTGTCAAAGTTCCGCCTAGCTTTCTTCCTGATGTTCTAGCTTTCTATGAAAAGGGAGTTTTTGGGGTCTCTTCCAACTCTAGGATTCTATGACTTGCACTCGGTGCCTGAGATGGGAGCCCCGCTTCGTGACCCCATTCCAACCGCAGAGTCTCGGCGCCTCTGGGGGCTCTTCGCAGCTTCCGGGGCAGACCCGGGAAGGGCCCTTTCAGAGCCGGCCCGCGTTTGCCGGCTCTGGCCCCTGCAAGGACCCCCACTTGCCCCACTCCCTGTCGCGCGAGAGTAACGTCACGTTTGAAGGGGCGTGAGGCGGAAGTATTGAACCAAAGGCATGGACGGACGCTCTAGGGGCGCGGATGCTCCGAGGGGGCGGCAAGGCGCATGATTGGCAGGTAGGCAACCCCGCCCCTTCCGGTCCGGTGCCCGGAAGTGAGGTTTGGCAGCAGAGACCCGCTTGAGAATCCACGGCGGCGTCTCCCTGAGCTCCGCTTGCCCCCAGCCGAGGCGTCCGTGGAGGGCCTGAGAGGGGAGGAGAGGCCGCCGGGGGCAAGCCGGGGGGGGGGGGCGGCCTCGGCGTTTCCGGAAGGGGGGCGCTCCTGCGTCATCCCCGCTTCCGGAGGGTTTCTAGATGGGGGAAGAAAGGGGAAGGAGTCCCGCTGGGGGCCCCACGTGGGACGCTCGATAGCGTCCAGGCGTCGACTGCCCTCGGTGGGGGCTGCAGGGCTTCCTTCACACACGCACACACCGGTGGCCCCGCGCCCGCCACGTGAGGGGCCCCGTTCAAAACAGCCCCGTCCGGGGGGGGGGAGGGGTCCTGGGATTTCGGGCGGCGCGGGCACTCTCAGCGGAGCTCCTGTGATCCAGTCGTCCGCCAGGAGCGCGTGAGTATCACGGGATGTGGCTGCCTGTATCCTGCATGTTCCCGCGGCAAAATAAACGTGTCACTCAGACACACAGCCGGGCGTCCTGCCTGGCTGAGTCCTCAAGCCCTGCCAGCGTCCAGGGTCAATGCAGGCCCCTTGCAGCCCTGTAGAAACAAATGGAGAATGTGAGCCCAATGGGGAAAACTTGATCTTTCTCTCACGAGTTGCAGCAGGGATGTACTTATGCATGGCTGATGACAACAAACAGTTAAAAGCATAAATTGCAGGAAGATCTTTTGGGGGACGCAGCCAAATAAAGAAGGAACCCCCCCCCCCCCCGCAGTGGAAAGAGCTATGCAAGGTAGCATGCTATGTTACTTTGTGGAATGCCAGGGAACGTAGTATCCAAACAGGATCTGCTCAATGTGAGTGCAATTCCTCCTCGCTAGCAGGCAGTGGTGACAGACCAGTATAAATGCTACGTCAGTAGTCTCATATTTATTTACTTTGGATTTCTAGGCCGCCCGTTCCTGGAAGGGCTCAGGGCAGAGTATAATCAAACCCTATTGAATACAATAAAACATTTCAATGTAAGAAATCATTAAAACCCAATAAAACAAAGCAACAAACCACAGTGAACTATTCTGTATCGAAGCCTACTGGCTGCTGTGCATCTTCGTGTTTTTACCTGTGCCTTCCACTTACCCTTCAGAGCCATGTGAGCTATGGGTGATGAAGCCCTGCCTGTTCTTTAGGCAAAGTCTTACTTGGAAAGGTTTATGTCATGCATTTTAAAAACTGTTGATATCGACAGACCAAAGTGGAAAAAGGGATTGCCACTGCCAGACTGATAGCTGGAGACAAATTCTATAGGACTTTGTTTTCACAAAATGATACCACAGTTCTTGTTCATCCCTATAGTATCAGTGATCTAGAGTCTCTCCTTGGCAGTTATACTCTTTTCTCATGGACCTTGGGAGAGGGGTCTTGGCTTGCTTACAGACCGCTTCCAGCGCTGTCCACATATCCACTTAGGTAACAGGACCTCACAATGTCAGCTAAAAATGTGATCAGAGACTTATGACCTCTTTATCCTTCGGTGGGATAGCTGCAGTTCATCATCATCAAAATACCCTTCTTTCTATATGTGTGTAAAGTGCTGTCAGTTAGTGACCCCTTTAACCACAGGTGTCAAACTCAGTGGCCCTCCAGATGTTTATGAACTACAGTTCCCATCAGCTCTTGCCAGTATAGCCAATGCTCATGTTGGGACTGATGGGAATTGTAGTTATGTTGTAGTTTGGGAATTGTAGTTATATAACACCGTGTTAATAGCTGTCATGTTTTTATTGGATGCTTATTCTGTATTGTTTATGGTATGTTATAGTAGTTGTACAGCATTCTGAACTCAAAAGGAGAGGGGAGGCATATCATCAAGTCTAATAAAAAATATAAACTTTCCACTACAACCCCAAGCACTATTTGGTCTCAGCCAATTCAGATCTATTCTATATTTAAAATGAAGATTTTTTGTCTCAGTGTGCATCACCACTTGAATAACACCAAACTTCATTTTCCTTGTTGCCTACTCCTCCAGTTCAAAGAGATTCTCCAGCACTTTGCAGCGTATTTTGTTTTGGTTTAATTCATTTATACTTTACCTTTCTTCTCAATGGGAAGACAAGGCGGCCCACATTATTCTCGTTTTCATTTGAACTCACCGCAACCCTATGAGATAGATTAGGGCAGTGGTTCTCAACCTTCCTAATGCCGCGACCCTTTAATACAGTTCCTCATTTTGTGGTGACCCCCCAACCCTAACATTTAGCTATTTTACAGATGGAGAACACTGATGCAGAGAGTCTTCGGCGACCCCTGTGAAAGGGTCATTCAACCCCCAGGTTGAGAACCCCCAGATTAGGCTGAGAGAGTGTGACTAACCTAAGGTCACCCCAGGAGTTTCCATGGCACAAAGTGGAAATCTGAACCTTGGCTGCCGCATCACTCTGCTGACTCAGGTTCAGTTTGTGGTCTACTAAGACTCCCAGATCCCTTTCGCATGTAGTGTTGTCAAGCCAGGTGTCACCCATCCTGTATGACTAGTCCTATTCTCTTCTCCCCCCACACCACACTGGCTATTAAATTTTCATCATTGTTATTTATAGACTGTCTTTCCTCTTGGGACTCATTTGTCATGTGTAGATTTGGCTGTCACACTGCTGACCGCTAATTCCAACTAATCTAGAAGTCAATTAAATAGGAGCAGTTGCAGTACTGATTCTTGTGGGAACCCACTGCTCCGGCCCGTTAATTGTGAGAACTGTTCATTTCAAACAGTGTTTAATCCATTGCGTCATCTTGCTCAGAAGTCTTTGGTTTTTGTCAGAGCCTTTTGAAAGACCAAGAACCAAACATAACATGATGGTGATTAAGAGTTCATCCTGTGTCTGCTATCACCACTTTAGAAGCAAGTGTAGTTCTGTAAAAATTGCCTCAAGGCCCTGGTCTGGATTGGATGCGTGACAACCCTCTTGTCCCACCCCCATGCAGAAGCACCCATTAGACTGATCAAAGAATTCCGAAGGGTTGGTGAGGCAGGTTTTCACATGATGCAAGCCAAGTGGATTTCCCCTCTGGAGGCTCTGTTTTTACTTAATGCCTTATGCTTAATAATTCTATCATCAGTAACTGTTTCTGGAGTGTTGTGGGTTTCCGGGCTGTATGTCCGGGCTCCAGTAGCATTTTCTCCTGACGTTTCACCTGCATCTGTGGCTGGCATCTTCAGAGGATCTGAAGATAAAAGCATGTCAAACTTCCTTCTTGGGCTGGCAACCAGAAATAGAGGGTTGTCTGGCTGAAAACAGTTCCTTAGTAATGATACTTTTCACTCCTCTCTGTAGGGCCGTGGTGGCGAACCTTTGGTACTCCAGATGTTATGGACTACAATTCCCATCAGCCCCTGCCAGCATGGTCAATTGGCCATGCTGGCAGGGGCTGATGGGAATTGTAGTCCATAACATCTGGAGTGCCAAAGGTTCGCCACCATGCTGTAGGGGTTGGGTGGCAGCAGGTTTGACCTGCTTTATATCATGTAAGCAGCTGAACGGATCCTTTTGTGGAAAGCCTGCTTTACCTGGTTACAGTTTGGTCACAATTAGAGTAATCACAGTTCTTGTGGTTGGCTGTTTTGCACAATCGTAATTGATGTTATTTCTCCAAAGGTATGAACTCATGTTTTTATATTCCTGTTTTTAGGGGCTCAGTGAAGTGGCTGATCTTCCTACTAGCAGCTGAATCTAAAACTTCAGGATGGGTAAGTAGGAAATAAGATTCTCTGAGTTCTTTTGCCAAAATGTCAAACTTTTAATTGTTTGCTTGATTCTGGAAAATGGAAAGGAATGTCAAGCTTGTGTTAAGAAAAATGGTACCCTGCTCCAGGAGGAGCAGGCTGCCGAAAAACTGGCAGAATCAGAAGCTGTCTGGATTTATTAAAAGTAGTTCTGTAGCCACATTCAAGGCATCTTACAAAATACAATAAAATACAACAATAAAATAAGAATAAAACCCAAACCAATAAAATACAGTAAAATCACACCGTGGCATAAAAGCACTAAAATTTACCTGTTATACCTAGATCATTGTTTGTTAGAATGGACTGAGCCATTTAATACAAATCATTTTGGGGAGTTAATTTTGTTCTTTTAGCATGGAACAGGGACTGTGTCAGGACTGCAACTCCCAACATGCACCAATTCCCGCCTTTTTGGAAAATGTGCGGGAAAACAAACTGAGAAGCTACATTCCACCAGAGCTTCAGAGCCAATGGGAGACCAGGAACTGGGAGGAGGGGAAAAGCTGATTGGTTCCTGTCTGTTTTAGTAAATAGTTTAATTACTGGAACTGAGGACATGAATCCTCAGTTCCAGCACCCTGTACCTAGGGCAACATAAATCAATAAAGTTCTTCTTTTTTAAGCTGCTTTGTTTGAGTGTGTTCAGCCTTACAGACTGACCTGTGTTCTTTTCTTTCTTTACAGAGACACAGAAGTTGCTTACCCCTGTCACCAGCTACGGGTCTCAGGATGGGGAAATCACAACGAGCTTAGGGACTGCTTCACTACAACCAGAAGAGGAGGAACTCCGCAGGCGCCTCAAATACTATTTCATGAGTCCCTGTGACAAGTTTCGTGCCAAAGGCCGCAAGCCTTATAAGTTGATGCTCCAGCTGGTGTGAAGATACTAATAGTTACCATCCAGGTATGGAAGAAAGTGTGAATCTGGGAGGAATAGCTGGCAGCATTGGCTCTTGGTTTATCCTGAAGACTTTAAAAAAAATAGTCTCTTTAAGCCACATCTGAATTCAGAGGTCCTCTTTCACTTTCAGAGCCAAAGATGGATCTATTCTACATAGGTTTCCCAACCCCCTTAAATTCTGTTTCAGGTACTGGCTGTCAGTACTTTTTAATTGCAGTGAGTTCCGCCTGTCACTTGCTCAGTTGTATTAAGTAATACTTAAGGAGCCCTGTTGGGCCAGACTGGTGGTCCATCTAATCCAGTGGTTCTCAACCTTCCTAATGCCGCGACCCTTTAATACAGTTCCTCATGTTGAGGTGACTGCCAACCCTAACATTTATCCATTTTACAGATGGAGAACACTGATGCAGAGAGTCTTAGGCAGTGGTTCTCAACCTTCCTAATGTCAAGCATCCCTTTAATGCTTACAATTCCCTCATGTTGTGGTAGACTCCTAACCCTAACATTTATCCATTTTTTTACAGATGGAGAAACACTGATGCAGAGAGTCTTCAGGGCAGTGGTTCTCAACCCTTCCTAATGCTGCCACCCTCCTTTACTACAATTCCTCATGTTGTGGTGACTTCAACCCTACCATTTACTTCATTTTAAGCAGATGGAGAACACTGATGCAGAGAGTTCTTAGGCAGTGGTTCTCAAACCTTCCTAATGTCAATTCTCTTTAATACAGTTCCTCATGTTGTGGTGACTCCCAACCCTAACATTTATCCATTTTACAGATGGAGAACACTGATGCAGAGAGTCTTAGGCGACCCCTGTGAAAGGGTTGTTCGATCCCCAAAGGGGTCGCGACCCACAGGTTGAGAACCACTGATTTAATCCATCCTCCTTTCTCCTGCCAGTTGCCCTACAGAGCAAACAGGACATAGAAATCAAGGCCTGCCCTTATGCTGCCTGCTAGCCCTGGGTTTTGGAGGTTTGTTGTGTTTGACGATGAAGGTACCCTTTAATTTTACATGCACACCAATGTGGACTTGTTTTAGATTGGCCTCTTTATTCCTTCAACTCCCCAGTCTTTGTATTATTGCAGCTTTTAGTAAAGATGCGGCTGCATAACAGATCGATACCTCATGCATTTTATGAATGAACTCGTGTCTCATGAAAGCTTGCTTGATTAAGCTCTGTTAGTGTTTAAAGTGCTACAGAGCACCTTTAATTTTTACCCATTGACGTGGGGCAGCTGTTAAGCTGGCAGGTAGGTAGACCTTTTTTAAAAAAATCAGCACAACATGGGCTATTTTCCAGTGCTCTGGCATAAAGGCTGAGAGTAGTGAAAACTTGTTTATTTTGATTAGAAGTTGTGGAGTTCTTTTTCCTTTAAGAACTCTTTGCTGTATTCTGGCCAGATTTGGTAATTTTTTTCATATTTAAGTTAGAAGAGTTTGGATTTATATCCCCCCTTTCTCTCCTTCTTATGAGACTCCAAAGGGCTCCATACAACTCTTGTCCTTCCCCTCACAACAAGCAACTCAAAAGAGGTAGGTGGGGCTGAGAGAGCTTTGAGAAGTTGTGACTAGCTCCAGGGGTAGGGGAACCCAAGTGCGGCTCCAGATGTTCAGGAACTACAATTCCCATCAGCCTCTGTCAGCATGGCCAATTGTAGTTCCTGAGCATCTGGAGAGCCGCAGGTTCCCTACCCCTGGACTAGCCCAAGGTCACCCAGCTGGCGTGTGTGGGAGTGTACAGGCTAATCTGAATTCCCCAGATAAGCCTCCACAGCTCAGGTGGCAGAGCTGGGAATCAAACCCGGTTCCTCCAAATTAGATATACGAGGTCTTAACCTCCTAAGCCACTGCTGCTAGACAATTAGGTAGACAGTTATTCTTAAACGGTCTCTTTGACTTAATTTTCAGACAGAATCTGTGAAGATCTTTGTTCAGATGCAGTTCTCTCCAGTATTTTCCATACTGAAAACAAAGAATTTGTTCTGTGTATCCATAGCCTCCTTAGCCTCTTTTAATAATGCTCATAAATACGTTCAAAATAGGTTGTGGTGGGTTTTCCAGGTTTTCTTGTCTGTGGTCTGGTAGGTCTTGTTCCTAACGTTTTGCCTGCATCTGTGGCTGGCATCTTCAGAGACGTATCGCAGAGAGAAGTCTGTTACATAGTAACAACATGAGTGTTTGTCCCCACCCTTCAGGTTCAAATACAAAGGAGGCAGTGGTGGGATCCAAAAATTTTAGTAACAGGTTCCCATGGTGGTGGGATTCAAACTGTGGCGTAGCGCCAATGGGGCTGGGCTGGGCACAACGTGGGTGTGGCTGGGCATTCTGGGGGCGGGGCATTCCTGGGCGGGGCTGTTTCAAGGACGCAGCTGCTGCGCCAGTCCTCGGGCGGGAAACGAATGCACGCAGGCGCAGGCTGCCACGCACGCCGGTGCACCTCCTGCTTGACTGCTTCAAGTTCTGCACGCTACTGCTGAGAGGAGGGGCGTAACTAAGGCAAAAATCATGTTGCAAAATCACCAATTAGTAACCCCCTGTCGGCACACACAAATAATTAGTAACCTACTCTCGGGAACCTGTGAGAACCTGCTGGATCCCACCTCTGAAAGGAGGAGAAGGAAGCCCAAGCCTCAAACCTGCGGCCCTCCAGATGTTCAGGAACTACAATTCCCATCAGTCCCTCCCAACATTAGCATTGGCTATACTGGCAAGGGCTGATGGGAATTGTAGTGCATGAACATCTGGAGGGATCTCAAGTTTGACACCTGTGCCTTACAGTCTCTGCCATGCAGGTGCAATCCTAACAGCGGCCGGGAGATGGCGCTCAGATTACTTGAAACAGGCAGAGACTCAGCTGATGCAGCATCAGGCTGCTCTTTAGAGCCGACTTAAGAGAAGGAAGAGGGGGACTGGTGCAGAGGGGAAGAGAACCCTGAAGTGAAATGGTGCAGCTTTTCCAGCCTGAACATTTTTCATGGCTCTGAGAAGTTCCGGGCTGCTCTTCAGTGAGGCAGCTTTAGACAAAGTCCTTATGGAAACAAAAGGGGAGGGGAAATCATCCTTTTGCCTCTTCCCTTCACAAGACCAAAAAGGGTTCGAGGCTTCAAAAAACTAGTCTTTCAGGAGCAGAAACCAAGGAACATCCTTCACCTCTGAGAAGTCTGACAGAAGCTCCAACAAGCCATCCTCCACCTGACTGCCAGATCAGGAGCCACCTGGCCCTCTTCTCTCAGGCTTGGAAGAGGATGGTCTCAGACAGCGGGATTCTGAACATTGTGAAAGGGGGATACAAATTGAATTCTCATCCCCCACAATTTCTCCAGTCGTCCCACCCACCCAAAAGACCTGAGGGTGACCATTCTTCAAGAAGCGTAATAAAGATAGGGGTTACTTAATAAAGATAGTGTCAGGTCTGTGATTCCTTCAATGACAGACTCTGGATTTCATCAACCAGAAGCCTTTATTGGAACGAACATTGAACTCCTGCCCCCAACAACGCAAAGTAAAAGCGGGAAAAGTAGAGGAAAGCGAAAGTCTCTTCCCAAGGTCTAGGGCAGCCATTCTCAACCAGGGTTCCCTGGTACCCTGGGGTGCCGTGAGCATGTCCCAGGGGTACCGCGGCAACACTACCGCCCGCCCCCCTCATTTTTGTGGTGTCTCCCACCGGCGCCAGCAAGGACATGAAGCTGGCCCATGGGGCAGGGCCTGCCACAAGGTCAGCAGCCGCCACCACCACCCCCAGTGCTTCCCTTCACCCTGGGAGGGGAAGGTGGGGGGGGTGTGGCAAGCAGGGGCAATGGGAGGGGAAGGTGGAAGGTGGCGGCAGGGGTACCGTGAGATATGAAGAGTGAGGTCAAGGGTACCCTGACGTCGAAAAGGTTGGGAAACACTGGTCTAGGGAAAGATAGAGAGCCATCTGGCTACCCCTCCCATTGCAGAGAGGCCCAGAGATGCCACTGTTAGCTACATTGCAAGCGCTGTGAGAAAGAAGAAATGAATGGAGAGGCCCCAGACATTAAGCACACGCTGACAGATAGGGGGTATAGAAGAAGTGCCAAAAGAGGACCTCAGTAAAGGGGTATACTTACCTCTCTGTGGGGCTGAAAAAGCCGTAAGAAGTGAAGGGCCATCCATAACCTAAGAAGACTGAACTGGTGCGTTCAAAAGAAAAAAAATTCAAGATGAAATCCCTCTGCTTAATTCTTCAGGCACTTCAGATTTCCTGATGTCCTTGCACTTGAAGGAAGCATACTTCCGTGGTCCTATCCACCCGGTTTTAGTCAAGATCCTTCATTTTTGTATAAAGAATTCCACTTATCAGTACAACACCCTCCCCTTTGGCCTTTCATCAGCATGTGTTTATACCTGTGTTTATACCAAGGTGTTGGTTGAGGTGGTGGCTCCTCTTCACTTACAGGGAATCCACGTTCACCCATACCTGGATGATTTATTAATCAGAACATACTTGCGGGAAGTACTATCCATCCACATGCCCTGGACTGTCTAGGCCAGTGGTTCTCAACCTTCCTAATACTGCGACCCTTTTATACAGTTCCTTATGTTGTGGTGACCCCCCCCCCCACCACATAATTGGTATATATAAAATATAAAAAGACCGTTTCCCGATGGTCTTAGGCGACCCCTGTGAGAGGGTTGTTCAACCCCCACAAGGGTTGCGACCCACAGGTTGAGAACCGCTGGTCTAGGCGAACATGGATTCATTGTGAACAGGGAGAAATGTTGCCTGGTCCATCTTACACCTAGAAGCCAAAATACACACTGCCAGGGATAAGGTCTACCTACTGGCAGACAAGCAGCTAAAGACCGTGGATCTGACAAAATGTGTGCCAGTAGAAGAAGAAGAAGAGTTTGGATTTATATCCCCCCTTTCTCTCCTGCAGGAGACTCAAAGGGGGTTACAATCTCCTTGCCCTTCCCCCCTCACAACAAACATCCTGTGAGGTAGGTGAGGCTGAGAGAGCTCCAAGAAGCTGTGACTAGCCCAAGGTCACCCAGCTGGCGTGTGTGGGAGTGCACAGGCTAATCTGAATTCCCCAGATAAGCCTCCACAGCTCAGGTGGCAGAGCTGGGAATCAAACCCGGTTCCTCCAGATTAGATACACGAGTGCTTAACCTCCTACGCCACTGCTGCTCCATTAGAAGTAGGCACTTCTAATGGATTCAACTTCTAATGGATTCAACTGCAGAACTTCTAATGGATTCAACTGCAGAACTTCTAATGGATTCAACTGCAGAACTTCTAATGGATTCAACTGCAGAACTTCTAATGGATTCAACTGCAGAACTTCTAATGGATTCAACTGTATTGCTGGGTCTGCATTACTGCATTACCAAGTCAACGATAGACTTTGTGACTTGGGCCTGATTTCACGCCAGGTCACTGCAGTGGACTGTTACCCTTTTAGAGGGACAAAGAAATGACAAAAAAAAAACAGTGTTGCTGACTCCTCACTTTGAGAGTCAGCTGAGGTGGTAGACTCAGATCTGTCAGCTGAACAAGGGTGTCCCTTTCATACAGGTAAACCACATAATGGTGACAACTGATGCAGGTAAAGGCAGTTGGGGGGACAGGTGGCTGGGACATTGTCTGGGACAGGTGGCTCAAGGCAGATTGGCAGCACAGGAGGCCAAAAACAGCATAAGTTGGTTAGAGCAGTAGTTCTCAACCTGGGGGTCGGGACCCCTTTGGGGTTCGAACGACCTTTTCAGAGGGGTCGCCTAAGACTCTGCATCAGCGTTCTCCATCTGTAAAATGATAAATGTTAGGGTTGGGGGGGTCACCACAACATGAGGAACTGTATTAAAGGGTCGCGGCATTAGGAAGGTTGAGAACCACTGCCTAAGACTCTCTGCATCAGTGTTCTCCATCTGTAAAATGGATAAATGTTGGGGTTGGGGGGTCACCACAACATGAGGAACTGTATTAAAGGGTCACGGCATTAGGAAGGTTGAGAGCCACTGGGTTAGAGCTACATGCTGTCAGATGTTGGCGTTCAGCGACCTGATCAAAGGTCATCAAATAATCATGCAGACAGAGAACACCACAGTAAAAGTACACATCAATTGAAAGGGTGGCCTTCTTCAACCGGAAGTCTCATCTCTGTTGATGTGGGCAGAGAATAATGTTCGTCTCTTAGGGTAGAGCACCTGAGTGGTGTTTTAAGCGTCACTCAGACTGGCTCAGCAGCACAGAGATAAACCAGAGGAGGTAGGCTCTTCATCCCGCAATGTTCCTATGCATCGTGAACAGGTTTGGGGAGCCCCCCTTGGACTTTTTTGCTACGAGACACAGTTGTAAAGTCGAGTGTGTGTTCTCTCATTTCAAGGATGCACAAGCAGAGGGAATGGACGGCCTGAGGTGCAGGTGGCCTCAGGGGGACGCTGTTTGCATTCCCTTCAATATCCATTCTGGGGAAGGTGGTACCAAAAGCCAGGGAGGAAAAGGCAAGAGTTCTCCTGGTGGCTCCTCATTGGCCCAGGAAGCCTTGGTTCTCGGTACACAGTATGGAGAGCAGGGTTTGTATATCACTGAAAAGGGGTGGCCCACTGTAATCCAGGAGAGCTTGCAAAAGATCTGCAAAGCCCTGCCTGAACAGATGAAGGCCTGGCCTGACCAACCTGGATGACTTCGCCCACTGGAAGAGATTACACCTTCTCAATAAGTCCAATGCAGTGTTCTGCTGACCTCTACCAACCTCAAGGGAGCATCCAGCACTTTGGCTTAGTGGGTATCAAGTGACCTGAAGAGGACTGACAAACATCTAGAGCAGAGGTGTCCAACTCTGGCGCTTCAGATGTTCATGGACTACAATTCCCATCAGCCATGGCCAATTGGCACCATGTAGTTCATGAACATCTGAAGCGCCAGAGTTATACATCCTTGATCTAGAGCAGGGGTCTTCAAACTATGTCCCTCCAGATGTTCATAGACTACAATTCCCATGAGCCCTACCACTTGGCCATGCTGGCAGGGGCTGATGGGAACTGTAGTCCATGAACATCTGGAGAGCCATAGTTTGAAGACCCCTGATCTAGAGTATACTTGGTTGAAAAACCAAATTGAATCTGTCTGAATGTGCTACAGAGCAGTGAGGCAAATAAATTCCTCTGCTGCTGCTGCTGCTGCTGTGACAACTAGTTCATGGCTGGCTCAGCGTTTGCAAAGTATTTCAAACAATAAAGTATTTCAAACAACAAAGTGTTGACAACAAAGTGTTGACAACTGGCGAACCCTTTAAACAATCAAAATCATCACAACCGATTATCAGTTCCAGGGACTTCAGGGGCTCAGACTTTGTTGTCAACAAATATATATTTGCTGAGAAAATCTGTCATGTACTGTTTGAATTAGGCACAGGTTGTAGTTGAGGCACTAGCAGTTTACAGTATACACTAGTCTATTTATAAATCATTTAAATCTAGTTTCTGTGATGGATTCTGACAGGATGCTGAGATTTATGAAGGCCACCACACAGTCTGGATCCTTGTCCTGGTTACAGAAATCGGTGAGGCCCCAAATTTCCATTATGAACCAAACTGACTGATTGATTCAGGGCACTTTTCCTTGATCTAAAACAGGTGGTCATCTGGCTGCTACTTAAAAAATCCCTATCAAATAATAATTTGGCCAGTTATCTCTCTGGCTGTAATATGTCCGTCCTGGGCAAGATGTCTGGCTGCAGGACAGATATAGTTCTGGTGGCTTTAATCTCCCCCTTCTGACTCTGGGGAACCCTTTAAATATTTCTTTTCAGGCTTGGGGACTGCACATTTAGGCTCAAATATAGACCAGAAGTTACAAAATTATTATATCTGTTTCAGGTGTAGGCCTGCATATACTCATTGACAGTGTTAGTGAAAGACACTGTTGACTAAGACAACCTGAGAAATCAGCAGTAGCTGAACATGCTCCAAAGCAAAATGGACGTAGGATCTTATGTGAAGACACCGAAATTCTTGATAATTCCAACAGCTGCTATGTCAAGATTGCACAGGGAAGCTACTGAAATCCAGATACTCTGGGACAGTTTCAACAAAAATACAAGAAGATATAGTGCAGTGGTTCTCAACCTGTGGGTCGTGACCCTTTTGGAGGTCGAACGACCCTTTCACAGGGGTCGCCTAAGACTCTGCATCAGTGTTCCCCATCTGTAAAATGGATAAATGTTAGAGTTGGGGGTCACCACAACATGAGGAACTGTATTAAAGAGTCGCAGCATTAGGAAGGTTGAGAACCACTGATATAGTGGATAAATGTTAGAAAGACTTAGATTAATTCTTCAAAATTAATAGTATTGACGGGTTTGGGAGTTTAGGCTTTATACTTGATTCAACAGTTCTGTTGAAGAAGGAAGGCAGTGCTGCTGCCAAATGTTATTTTTCTAGTGTCGTTTAGGCTGGAAGATGATGAAGGAGAAAAAGTGTTTGGATTTATACCCCACCTTTCTCTCTTGTAAGGAGACTCAAGGTGGCTTACAAGCTCCTTTCCCTTCCTCTCCCCACCACAGACACCTGGTGAGGTAGGTGGGGCTGAGAGAGCTCCGAAGAACCGTGACTAGCCCAAGGTCAGCTAGCAGGAATGTAGGAGTGCGGAGACACATCTGGTTCACCAGATAAGCCTCTGCCACTCAGGTGGAGGAGTGGGGAATCAAACCCGGTTCTCCAGATTAGAATCCATTTGTTCTTAACCACTACACCGTACCTGATCTGACCATGTGCTGTGGTTACCTGGAGGCTAGACTACTATAATGCAGTCAATATCAGTCTTCTTCCCTTAAAGTGAGCTTGGAAACTCCAGTTGGTGCAAAATGCCACATCCTGTCTACAGTGCTGTACAGAACAGAACAGGCTTCTCATGCCCATTGGTTACCAGTACAGTTAACAGGTGCAGTTCAGGGCTCTGCATGTCACCTGCAAAGCCCTTCAAACGTTGGATATGTACATTCTTGTGAGATTGCCCGTCCTGCAACAGTTTCTGTCCTTGAACAAGACCTTCTGAAAATACCACTCTGCAAATAGGGAACATTCTGTGTTGTGATTCCCACTTTGTTGAACGGCCTGCCAGAGGAGATCAGGGAGACTTTCATGCTTTTATCATCCTGCCAAAAGGGCAAAATGGAGATGTTCAGGTGGGCATTGTGGAACGGCCTGGCTGAGGAAGTCAGGAAAGAAGAGGAAGAAGAGATGGTTTTTTAAACCCTTCTTTTCTCTACAGTAGGGAGTCTCCAAGTGACTTTTAATAAATTGTTTTATTTTATTATTAGATTTCATAGACCGCCTCATCCCCAAAGGGCTCTAGGCGGTTCACAATACACTGTAACATCCAATAAAATACTTAAAAACACATCTAAACATTTAAAGTTCAAGGTGCAGCATAACAAATAACAACAGTCTGAAACCTCATGTTGGTGGCACCCAGTTTTAAGGCAGGGAGGGGCTGGCAGCGCCCAAGATAAAAACCAATATAGGGCACTGCCAGGGATGACAAAATATGGCAGGGCTTCATGAGGGGGCAGCAAATCCTCCGCCAGCCTCACCAAAAGCCTGGTGGACTTACAATGGTCTCCACACACACCAGGTACCTTGAGAAAGTTCTCAGAGAACAGTGACTGGCCCACGATCACCCAGCAAGCTTCCTGTGCAGGAGTGGGGAATCAAACCTAGTTCTCCAGATTAGAGGCCCTCTGCCCTTAACCCTTATACCACGTTGGCTCGCACTCTAATGGCCTTTCACAGGCTACGCCAGTGATGGCAAACCTTTTTGAGACCGAGTGCCCAAATTGCAAACCAAACCCCATTTATTTATTGCAAAGTGCCAACCTGGCAATTTAACCTGAATGCTGAGGTTTCAGTTTAGAAAAAAACGGTTGGCTCCCTCTTCCTCCACCCCACCCGCTCGAGCAGGGGCCAGCCTGCTCTAGCCTCCAGCAAGTCCCATGCGCACCACTCTGTGCCTCTCTAGCATCTCTGCCTCCTCTGCGCCCCCCCCCTCGGGCAGCAGCCACCTGGAGCACAGGCACCAGGCCCGCCAGCCGAGTCCTTCTTGATCACCGCGGTGCGTGCACACATGTCATGCTCAGTGGCCCAGGCCAACCTAGATGTGGATGGGTGATTTTCTGCCTCCCCACATGACAAACTCTGTGTGTGCGTGCCCACAGAGAGGGCTCCGAGTGCCACCTCTGGCACCCGTGCCATAAGTTCGCCATCACTGGGCTATGCAAACGGACCTGTGCAAGGGTGCTTTTCTGTTCAGGTAATAGAGTTAGTAAACATTGCGATGTGACATCACCATGGGTCAGTAACAATCGCGTGTTTGCACAGGATCTTCACCTTTAGTAGGATTTCGCTACACAAAATGATTTGACGAGCTTGCTGGGATAAATGACTAGGGACTGTGTGTAGTCGACCCACGCGGTCAGCGTAAGAACGAGACGAGACGCGGAGATAACATCTGGTGGAGATCGCCAGCAGCGGGAGACCGGAGGTCCGTGTTCCTAGCGAAATCGGCCTGCCGTTCCTGGGCACCTTTACGGCATCCTATTGGGGGCGTAGGAGGGAGGACTGGGGAGTTCCGGGAGAGCTGGGAGGTCGGGAGATCATCATGCGATGCATGATCTCATCTGGCTACGCGGCGGAGAGGAGCTGCAAGCCTTCGAGCCTAATCCTCACCTGGGCAGACCATTGTCCCTCGCCGGGTGATTGAGCCAGGCAGTTCATGACCCGCGGACTCATGGGGGATGAGGAGTGGGGGTGCGGGTGCGACCAGCAAGGCCGTGAGGTCCGCTGGCGCCCCAACGTTTACCACAGTGCTGCTGGATCAGCAGTGCATTACTACTCCTCCTTTTACATTTGTGGCAAATAAAACGCCATACGCATTTAAAGGGACGCTTTGTCTCCTCCGCCCGGTCAAGCTGACCAAGCTGCTTGTGTAACATTAGAACTTGGCCAAGCGGGTAAGGGAAATTTAGGGGCTTCTACACACGCTACAGGCAATATTAGACACGATTGAACGCAAACAAGATCCTATAATGAGCATACAATTAAACCAATGCAGAGCTGTACAATAGCACTCAACCATCCTCCCCGCAGCCAGCTCCAGAGGGCTGACCACCAATGGGGCAAAACATCATACTTCAGGATTAGATACAACTTCTTGCAGCTCACGACTTTCATGTGAATCAACTGGGAATTCATCAGGTTAGATTAAAACAACACATATTATGTACATTCTCACAACCTTGGTGGTGTAACAACAAAGCAAGTAATCAATAGCTGCACGACAGCCTGTGGGTCGCTGGACGAAACCTTGTTGCTCGGAGGCCAGGGCCCAGAGCGTGGAGGTGGGAGTTGATGGACTTCGCGAAGGGCACAGGCCAGCCGCCAATAGTCTTAGCGATTGTAAGAAGCGAGTCCGGGACTCCACTAGGAAGGCGAGGGAGACGAACTCCTCGCCGAGAGGGAGACTTCGCCGCTGGCCAGGAGGTCGAAAGGCAGAGCTGAGCGGGCGGCGGCGGGCGTCGGCCCCGGGTGGAGCCTGGTAGGACGCATGGTGAGGCGACTGAGGCAACAAAGAGTTCCCGCAGAGAGTCGGGCGGAATGTAATTAACGCTTCTCCTCAAGCAGGTCCAGAACCAGCCCTGGGGAGCAGGATGTTTCCCAACATGGGGAATGTCCTCCGTGTGTGCAGTTCCAATTGGTCGAGCCGATGAATGGGCCTCGGTCGTTCTCATTGGCCGCGGCCGTGATGCGGGCGAGTGTTAGATTCGCGGGTTAGCTACAGTCTTGGTGACAAGAGAGAGATGCCGCCGGAGGGTTTGGACGACAGGTCCCTCAGTCGGCCATAGAGTACCTGATGGATGAGGCATTCATGAAGGGCTTAGCCCGACTCCGCTAGGAAGTCTCCGGCGCTTTGCAGACGGGGAGCAGGCAGGAGCTTAGCAGGCTCCTAATTCTGTGGGTACTGGCCCAGGCAGAAGGATGAGACGCTGGCAGCGGCAGCAAACTGCTCCCAGATGTTGGTCTGGTGAAAGCTCGCCAGGGGTGGGCCTATCGCCATCGGCAGGGAGGCAGTAGAGCAGGCAAAGGATGGTGGCCGCTGAGTTGGCTGTAATGATTGCAAGGGAGAGCGCACAGAGGTTCTCGGGTGTCTCGGGTGGTCTTGCTTACGCAGCAGCTCTAGGGCTTGGTTGGTGGTCGCCTTGACGCCTCCCCAGGTCATTCGGTCTTTGGGCTTGGCGCACGGGCGCGCTCCTGTTGAGATCGCTGGGCGGATCCTCTAGGAGACGCGCTCCATCTCGGATGGGGTTGGTTTCCTCCTGGCTTCATTCCATGGGTTGGCCTGTCATGGAATCGAGTCCACAGGGACCTGTAGGAAGAGGGACTGAAACACACCCCTTTTCCCAGGTTACGGGAATGGTCCGCCAGGCTCAGTTTGTGAGCCGGATGGCGCAGGAGATTGGGATCGAAGCTTAGTGTTTAGAATTTAGTATAAGAAGGAAGAAGGCTTGTTTTGCAGTTTTGTTAAAGCTTTTTAGTAAGTCCTCCTGGGGGCCGCCTACTCCTCTTTCTTTAGTTGTTTGACAGGGAGGGCAGGAGGTAGGCGACCCTGGTGGCCCCCAGGAGGATTGCATTAAAAGCAACACAAAGGGGGCTTTGGAGGCGCCTTTTGGGGGGATGGGCGCATCCGGGGAATGAAGCAATCAGGCAATTAGAGGCAAATTCCTCGCACACACAGGAAAAAAGGTGGGTTCTTTGCAAGGGAGTTGTACTTTACCGTGGACCTTTGGTGGCTAATGCAGGAAGCTGGATGGTGCTAAAAATTTTGGACCTAATTAATCTTGGGAGTTGCCGCCCCGCCGGCGACCACCCTTAGGGCTGCCGTCGAAGCCTGGCCTTGCACAGCCGCCAGCTGGGCAACACCACCCACCCAAAATCATGAGTGGATCTGTGTTTGCAGCAACCCCTAAGCTGGGGCCTGTCCTGACAGTGCCATGCATCAGGATCGGCCCAGATTTTAATCCAGGGAGGGCCAGTCAGCACTGGGCTCCTCCCGCCTCTACTGGTTGAAAAACAGAAGGAGAAGAGGAGGGGAGAGGGAAACAGTTTCCTTACGGAAATTAGCAAGTAGTCTTTGGAAGGCACGATTGGGATCAGTGATCTGTGACGGCTTTACCCATCCCAGACCAGAGTCGCTTTTAACCTGACTCCATGAGGTCCCTTCCCAGAGATTGACATGGATGTTCGGTAAACGATGGGCGGACTCGTGAGCTGCCGCCGAGCCCTGGGCTGTTGACCGCGGAGCTGGCGGATGCTCCGCCTCGCTGGGTTTGTCTCCCCAATCAGGATGCTGGCAAGCCTCGGGTCGGGCCACTGGTCGGGCCACTGGCTGCTCTGATGACGGTGTAACATCAGCCAGTGCGTCCACCAGGCCCTTGAACTTACATCCTTCATGGCTAAGGCTCCAGGTATGGGCGGAGCTCCTCGATAGGCTGCCTCCACCGCTGGGCGACGGTGGTGTAGGGCTGGCGCCATGTTGGCTGCTGGGGCCTCGAGGCCTTTATTGGGTCGGCAGCGGCAGCGCATGGGGCAAGAGGATCAGCTGAGCGCAGCTGGCCCGCAGGCAACTCCTGTGGGATGTTTGTCCAGACCTGGAGATGGATGGGTCCTTGGCGCGCGGAGTCGACACCTCGGGACGGCATGAACAGTCCCTGTTCAGCGGCAGAGGCCTTGGCAGCACCAGCCCAATAGTCCCGGGTAGGGATAGGCTCGCTTCATACCGGGTTAGCGACAAGAACCCTCGTGGGGAACTTAAAGGAGATGGGCTGGGTGCATGCGAGCCAGATGCCACGAGAGGTGGGGGTGGTTTTGGCAGGGGCCTTGGTGTTTGGGGCTGCTCTAGTAGTCTCCTCCTTGGTCCTGGGCTGGGGAGACGCCTGGCGGGAGTTTCCCGACGGGCAGTCGCTTTCTCCAGTGGAAGCCTTTCTGGCAACGCGGCACCCGGTTTTAGGTGGCCTTCTCCTTCTGGGGAGGACCTCCTCCATCGGGTTGTAGGCCCCCCACCGGGCTGCCTACACTCCCTTCGAAGTGTCCGGATCTGCCGCGAAAGTTAAAGCAGTCATCCTGAGACTGCCTCCCGCCGCGGAGAGTGCCGCGCGGTGAGGCTAGCTTGGTGGGCGGAGGACTGGAATGTCCTGGCAAGCCTTTAGCATGTCGCCAGTTCAGGATTTTTTGCCCAGGCCCGCGGATCGCCTCTGCGCACTGCGGGAGGCGCTTCTCCTTGGCGGTGGCTTATGAGGAGCTCGTTTTGGGCCTCCTCGCTATCTACCTGCCTCTTGAGCGCTTCCTGGAGCCTGTTCACAAACTCGGCATAGGGCTCTTGGGGTTTTTGCCGGATGGAGGAGAAACTCTGGGTAGTTTGGCCGCTGGGGACCTTAACAAATGCCTTATAGGGCGACTCCAGAGGCGCACCGTAAGGGGTGGCCTCAGGCAGGACAACCTGATCGCTAGGTTGGCTAAGGCATCGAAGCCGTGAAAGCTGAGCTGGCGGTGTAGGCCAGGCCGAGGTGGCTGCTCTGTTGAAGCACTGCTGGCGGAACTCACTTTCCCAGACCACAAATTGTGCAGGGCTCTGTGGGAGCATGCTAAAGGTGGTCTTCCAGTCGCCTGGAACCATTAGGTGGTTCCTTGGCGATGGCCTCCAGCATGCCTCTCACGAGGGGCTAGTGACTCCTACGCCCCGCATTGCTTTGGCGGAGCTCAGTGAGGATGTTATAGCTTAAAGCGGCGGTACTCGACAACTCGCCGAATGACGCCACCCTCCCCCTCAGTATCTGTGAAGTGGACGGGCACAATGCAAGAATCTTCGCATCGCTCTTCCGCCAGGGTTTCTTTTCTGCAGATCGTGGCTAATACGTTCTGGCGAGTTTGAAACCCGCTGCCATTACGCGGGCGCTGGACGGAGGTGCAGTGGCTTCGGAAAAATGAAGGCGAGCAGGGGAGGGGCGGCTGGGCCGCTGGAGAGTTTGAATTGGGTGAAGGAGCCAGGGCAGAAGGAGGACAGGCGTCCAATTTAGTGGATAGAGAAAATTCGGGTTGAAATTGAAGGTGAAAAGATCGGCATGAGGCGGCCTACAGCAAGGGAGCCAGAGGGTCTGTGAGGCTGATGGCTACAAAACATTGTCTCCACCGCCAGTAGCAGCTTATATCGGCTACGAGGCTCTGTGCTAAGAGTGCCCGGATGTTTTCCCAGTCCTTAAGATTCAATGTCCCCCCCCTCTGGGTACCATGGACACTGAGCTTCAATCTCCTCACCCAATTCTTATGCGCAGCTCCCTTCTTTACGTGGGACCCTACGCATTTCGCTAACGCTTTCAGTTCGGCTAACGCAGGCTTGTCATAAGCCCTGCTTTTGCAAGCTCTATACTCACCGGTGTTCCGGCCGGACGAGGTCCCAGGACGCTGCAGGTCTCTGGATGTGCCGATCCAGAGGACAGGCGATACCGAACGGTGGTGGTCCCTGGATGCCGATCCAGCCGGACTTCGCATCGCTGCCCCTTCCCCAGGCGCACGTGAGCAGGGTGGAGGTTCGGTGATTCCCCGGTTTCGCACCAGCTTGTAGCCTTCCACTCCACGCTGTCAGCTGTAAGAACGACGAGGCGGAGATAACATTCCGTGGAGATCGCCAGCGGAGACCGAGGTCCGCGGTTCCTAGCGAAGTCTCCGCCTGCCGGGTTCCTGGCACCTTTATTGTTATCCTATTGGGGGGCGGTAGGAGGGAGGACTGGGGAGTTCCGGGAGAGCTGAGGTCGGGAGATCATCATGTGATGCATGATCTCATCTGGCTACGCATGAGAGGAGCGTGAAGCCGCCTGAGCCTAATCCTCACCTGGGGGCAAGACCATTGTCCCTGCGCCCGGTGATTGAGCCAGGCAGTTCATGACCCGTGACTCATGGGGGGATGAGGAGTGGGGGTGCGGTGCGACCAGCAAGGCCGTAGGTCCGTTGGCGTCCCAACGTTCTACCACGGTGCTGCTGGATCAGCAGTGCATTACTACAACTGTGGTCTGTACTGCTTTTTTTTTTTTTTTTTGCTTTATTGATCCTAGTTGTATAATCTTTTGTACTGTTGGGTGCATCCCGTGAATACTTGCTCTCTGCTGCGGTTCTTTCTGGTAGTTCCAGACTTCTGAGATATTAATGCATTGTTTAGGGAACGTCCCCTTTTTTTGTAGCTGTCCTGTTTCACTCTGTCAGTCAGTTTTCAGTCAGTTTTATTACGGCCATTAGGCCAGCAAAAAAGAGAAGAGGAGAACAAGAAAAAGAAAGAACAATAAGCAAAAGAGAAAAAATGGAATTTGTACAGAAATCCATGGTATAAGTCTATACACAAAAAATATCATCAGCTTGTAGAATTATTACGGTCACCTTCATGTGGTCTGGCTCTTGGTCCTAACATGATTCTTCGCTTATTATGTGCCAGCATACAGAATTTAGCTACCTGCTGAGGTATAAAAGAAACTCGGTCTTCCAGTTAAATTCTCACAAGGACTGAATTGGAATTAACTATAGTTAAATTTCTGTACTGAATGAACAATGGATGAATTAAAACCTCCCTTTCCCCTTTATGGAGTTCACAATGCAATAGAATATGTAATACAGAGTCCACTTCCCCTGAGTTACAAGCACATAATCTCCTATGCCGTGGGATTTTTTGAAATCTGCCCATTAGATTGGCTGAGCCTGTTTCACTCTGTGTAATCTGCCTTGAGTCCCTGTGAGAAAGGAGAAGTATAAATAATGTAAAATAAGTATATTAAAAGGGGATTTGAATTTCTAGAACAGCTTACAGTTTCCCCCCCTAAAAGAATGGGATCGAAGCAGTCTGTTGTAGGATTGTCGTCTGTTGTAGTATTTACTGTGTATTTGTATGCTTTGAGCCTCAGCAAGAAAGGCTGGCTATAAATGAAGTCAATATACGTGAAGCGTGATACGCACGGCTGGAGTGAGGGAGACAGTGCATTGTCTGGCTGCATCCCTGGAGAGGTCTGATTCTGAAGGAGGAATTCTGCTTGATCAGTCAGCCGGCTGAAGGTGAAGATTTTTCAATTCTCACTTGGCTAATTGATTTCCCTTTCTGCAGCTCATTCTCTTTGGTCTCAGCAACCAGATGGTGGTGGCTTTCAAAGAGGAGAACACGATTACATTCAAGCATCTCTTCCTGAAAGACTATGCAGAGGGGTCAGAGGACATTTATGCGGTTTATACACAGGCAGATGTGTACGATCGCATCTTCTACGCGGTGGATAAGGTGAGAAGGGGCACGGGCGTGTTAGCGTGGAAGTGGTGGGACTATGCCAGGGAACTGCTGAGGAGCCAGCATGGCGTAGTGGTTAAGAGCAGGTGCACTGTAATCTGGAGAACTGGGTGTGATTCCCCGCTCTGCCACTTGAACTGTGGAGGCTTATCTGGTGAACTAGATTAGCTTGTGAACTCCCACACACGCCGGCTGGGTGACCTTGGGCTAGTCACAGTTCTTTGGAGGTCTCTCAGCCCCACCCACCTCACAGGGTGTTTGTTGTGGGGGAGGGGAAGGGAAAGGAGATTGTAAACCCCCTTCAGGCTCCTTACAGGAGGGAAGGGGGTGGGGGTATAAATCCAAACTCTTCTTCTTCTTGAATAACTGGTACCAGCGTGCTGATGGCAACTTTCCCCTCAGTACTTGGCCATTCCGAATGAGACGATTGGACGCTACGCCTACGTACGTGCAGCTGGTGCTAACCAATCAGCTCTCATGCTCTGCCAGCAATACTACCGCAAAGGAAGGATCGACCCAGCCAACGACACCTTCAACATTGATCCCAAGATTGTCACTGGTGAGTCGATTTCTCCCTCATGGTCGCAGGTGTCTTATCTGCCCTGCATACACAGAGTGTGTGGGAGGGGTTGCCTGCCTTTGCTTGCACCCAGTCCAGCAATCTGGGTTCAGTATTCATGTTTTAAAAGAAAGGCAACCCTGACATGTTATATTTATTTATTGGGCTTATAGATCACCCTCCCCCGAGGGGCTCAGGACGGTGAACACTGTATAGTGTGGTGTACCCCACCTTGGCCTTTCTGAATTGCACTCCTATTTCTGAGCAGTTTTATTTTGACTTGCAACGTATGGGAAGATGGAGATTTCACTCAACATTTTTTTTGTGTGTAGGGTAGGTCCCATTTTGGAAATGCTGTTTTCTGTTTATTACATTGTAGGAGAAAAGAGAATGAAGAAAATGGGGACAGATACCGTAAAGTTACTTTTGACACATGAACCCCCGTGGATGTTGTGGGCTCAGAAATTGTTCTTAATCCATGTCTGCTTTCTGTGTAGAGTGCCGGGGTGTGGATCCCCCTGAAAAGAAGATAGTTTCACTGGACCCTGCAGAAAATTTTCCAGTCTACCGAGATCAAGACTACAGCTACAGAACTTTCACACTCAAGTTTTACAAGTAAACTGCCCTATTTTCTTGATGTTTCCAGAGCACTACAGATAAGACAGTGTGCAGCATCCAAAATCATAATAGAGAGATGCAAGTATTGAGCAAAATACCCAGCAATAAGCCTGATAGTATTCTCTTTCTGCTTGACTTTGATCTCTGTTTATTCTTATTTCCAGCCTTTCTTTCATTTTAGGTTGGCCTACCAATCTTCCAAAATATCTCTGTATATTAGATAGTCAGAAGGAGCCGCATGGCGTAGTGGTTAAGTGCTTGCACTGCCACTCACACGGTCAGGAGTTCAAGCCCCCTGTGGGTCAGATATCCTGGCAGCTGGCTCATGGGCATGGTCAACTCAGCCATCCTTTCTTTCCTTGGTCGGTAAATGAGTACCTAGCTCATAGCTAGGGGGTAAAGAATAGTCGGGAAAAGCAATGGCAAACTACCCCACAAAAACGGCTTGCCTATGAAATCACTGCTTGCAGTGGTACCCCAGGGTCGGATACGACTGAAGCGGAAACTTTACCTTTTTTTAATATCAGATAGTCAGAACTCCCACTAGATCTTGAAACAGCGACCTCATGGGGTTTTTTTGTTATTTTTCTTTTATAATTCTCCATTCTCTTTCTATTGCTCTTCTCACATAGTGGTCATTAAATCATTTGTGTACCTTAATTTTTTATGCCACAAATAGGCATGCCATCCATATTATTAGATATGTTTGTATCCTGAGCGTCTGAGCTGACTTGCTTCCCGTTAGTCTTGCTTCACACACTCCCAACTTTACTAGCCTCCTTTGGCTGAAGTGTTGCCCATATACCTGCAGCAGTGGCGTAGGAGGTTAAGAGCTCGTGTATCTAATCTGGAGGAACTGGGTTTGATTCCCAGCTCTGTCGCCTGAGCTGTGGAGGCTTATCTGGGGAATTCAGATTAGCCTGTACACTCCCACACGCGCCAGCTGGGTGACCTGGGGCTAGTCACAGCTTCTCGGAGCTCTCTCAGCCCCACCTACCTCACAGGGTGTTTGTTGTGAGGGGGGAAGGGCAAGGAGATTGTCAGCCCCTTTGAGTCTCCTGCAGGAGAGAAAGGGGGGATATAAATCCAAACTCTTCTTCTTCCTGAAACTCCTGATCCTTGGAATGGGCCAGGTCTGAGCAATTAGCCATGCTGGCAGGGGATGATGGGAACTGTAGTCCATAACATCTGGAGGGCTGCGAGTTTGACACCTATGCCAGTATCCAGGCATAGGTGTCAACCACAGTCATGGTGGAAAAACTCTTGCCTTGCAAGCCCTGTGGGACTAATCTGGATCCTGCAGGCTGGGGTCTTTTTTGACAAAGCATTCCACCAGGCCAGGGCTGGGGTTGGAAAAGTCCCATCTCTGGTTGAGGACAGCCAGATTGTTTTAGGGCCAGGGATCTCCAGGAGGTTGTTCCTTCCTGAGTGTAACGCTCTCCAGTGGACATATTTGGAGGAGTGGTCCCACAGATACGCTGGCCCCAGACCATTTAGAGCTTTAAAGGTTAGTGCCAGCCCCTTGAACCTAATTTGATGCTCCACCTAGAGCAGGGGTCGGCAACCTTTACCACCCAAAGAGCCATTTGGACCCATTTTCCACGGTTCAGAGGATCTACCGAGCCGGTGTGGAGCCGCCTCTAGTTCGGCCCCTTCATTCACCTTTTCTTCCAGCGCTGGGAGGCGGAAGTGCTGGGCAGGAAAACCCCCTCTGCCTACTCCGTGGGGCAGAGTGGGGATGGCGGCTGCTCTGGAGGGACACACCCACACTACCATCCAACCTCGAGGCCATGGGGAGCCACAGTATAAGGCTGAAAGAGCCGCATGTGGCTCCGGAGCCACAGGTTGCAGACCCCTGACCTAGAGTTGACAGAACATCGGCTGGACGTGGGCTCTCAATGGTGTCCCTGTCAGAACCCAAGCAGCTGCATTTTGAACCAATTGGACCTTCCAGAACAGTCACAACGGCATAGAGCTAGTTACAGAAGCCTAGTCTGGATTACTGTGGTGAAGTCTGGTAGGGTACCAGTCGCCTAGCCTGGTGTAGGTGACAAAAATGCTAGTCTGGCTGCCTGTGAGGCCTGAACCTCCATAAAGAGGGAGGTATTAAGAATGCCTTTGAGACTGACTCAGAAGTTAGGTCCAGAACACAGTGGTGCGGCTCCTCACTGGGACACCAGTGAGAGAGCGTATTACACCTATCTTGCTCCAGCTGCACTGGTTACCGGTTGAATCCCGGATGATGTTCAAAGTGTTGGTTTTGACCTTTAAAGGCCTTGAGCGGTCCGGAGCCATATGCAAAACCACATCTCCCCATATAGTGCACAGAGGACATTTTTTTCCCTCTCACAGTAACCTGGTGGTCACCAGCCTCAACCGGAACCAGGACTTTTTCGGCCCTGGTTCTAGCCTAGTGGAACTCTCTGTCCGGTGACACCAGGGCTCTGTGGGACCTTTGATAGTTCCTCTAGGCCTGCAAAACAGCGATGTTCCATCTGGCTTTTGGTTGAGGACATTCCATGAACCTGAGATATTACATCTGAAATAGCCAGCCTCCCAAATAAAAAAACCCATAACATTCTGTGCTTTTTACATCTCATGTGTTTGCCTTCCCTCCCCCCTTCCCCACTCAGTAAATAAAGAACAAAGCGAGGGGGTTATACTTAGGCCTAGATTTATTAACTGGCGTGCCGTGTACATATTAATTACGTTTTAGAACTGGCACAGAAATTGATTGTAAGCCACCCTGAGCCCGGCCTTGGCCAGCACTTGGGTGGGGTATAAATTTAATAAAATAGAAGTTAAAAGCCCCTATGAGTTCCCAGTTGTAAAACTTACTCTAGCTGTGTTTTTTTTGCATTTGGCAGTTTCAGCCTAAACACAGTACTTTGGACTGTTTTGGCTACAGCTACCAAGTAATTGTTTGTGGAGCTCATGTTGCCAAGTGCTTTTGACATTTACTTCTCTCACTAAATCCTTTCCTTCATCTTCATTCGGCTTTGCACGTTGCCAGGAAGAAGAAGAAGAGTTTGGATTTATATCCCCCCTTTCTCTCCTGCAAGAGACTCAAAGGGGCTGACAATCTCCTTGCCCTTCCCCCCTCACAACAAACACCCTGTGAGGTAGGTGGGGCTGAGAGAGCTCCGAGAAGCTGTGACTAGCCCCAGGTCACCCAGCTGGCGTGTGTGGGAGTGTACAGGCTAATCTGAATTCCCCAGATAAGCCTCCACAGCTCAGGCGACAGAGCTGGGAATCAAACCCGGTTCCTCCAGATTAGATACACGAGCTCTTAACCTCCTGCTCCACTGTTCTATTTTAAAGGTCTAAGTTCTGGGGGAGAGGGCAGGGCAGTAGTCTTTTTTAGCTAGCTTTTAAAACCAGTGATACATGGTGGTTAGATTGCTGGAATAGGATCTGGGAATTGCCGCTTCTCCAGTAGAACTTTGCTGGGTGATATTGGGGCAGTCACACACACAGCCTAACCCATCTCACAGGGTTGTTTTGGGAATAAAATGGAGGTGAGGGGATGAGGTACTGTGGGCTTTGGGTCACCACAGGTGAGAAAAGAAGGGGATAAATGAAGCAAACAGAAACAAACAAACAAACTCCTTTTAGGATAGAATGCATCTAAGATGGCCAGGGCTGAGCTGCCAGCCAACAGGAAACGGGTGGGGGGGGTGGGATGACTGTTTATGTCAAATCTGGGAAAACCCTGGAAGTGAAGTCAGTTCTCTCTAGAAATCACCTTTATCATAGAGTTTGCAGTGATTCACTTCTGATGACAGGCCTGATAGCCATTTTTTTAAATTTTATTTTTCTCCTGCTGTTGCTCAGAGTGCTGGCAGGAAACGGGAGCTGGGGACAGGAAATTGCACCAGGGTGCTAGACCATTCTTGGTTCAAAAGACAGCAGAGGAGAGGTTTCTCTCCCTAAACTTGGATAATTTGTGTTCTGTTGGCAAGTGGCTCATTCATTCAAGACACATGCACAAATGACACAGGATAACAAATGAGAATTGGCACATTTTGAATCCTATAGCAATATGAGAGTCCTACTGAAGCTCTCAGAGAGAAAAGCATTCAATTAAATAGGCATCAGTCTTCATTGGAAGGGGGAGCAAATTTCCTGCATGCTTTGTTCCCTTGGCATGTATGTGTTGCAACCTGAGACAAACAATAAAAGTTGAAAAAAGAAAAAAATGTTTGAAAAAATACCTTATTTTAATCAAATCAGTTTTATGCATTCATGATACTAGCAGCTTATTTAGATATCAAGTTGAACTTTGTTATATGGAAAAACTGAACTATACAGTGGGTTATTTCATTAATATACATTATAGAATATTAAATGTGAAACTTTTGTTCACAATTAAATGATAAATATATCTTTCCCCAGGAGCAGCAGTGGCGTAGTGGCTAAGAGCAGGTGCATTCTAATCTGGAGGAACCGGGTTTGATTCCCAGCTCTGCTGCCTGAGCTGTGCAGGCTTATCTGGGGAGTTCAGATTAGCCTGTGCACTCCCACACATGCCAGCTGGGTGACCTGGGGCTAGTCACAGCTTTTCAGAGCTCTCTCAGCCCCACCCACCTCACAGGGTGTTTGTGGTGAGGGGGGAAGGGCAAGGAGATTGTCAGCCCTTTGAGTCTCCAACAGGAGAGAAAGGGGGGATATAAATCCAAACTCTTCTTTTCCTTCTTGTTTCCTTCTTGTAGACAGAGTCTACAGAAATTATGATGACCTTGCATCAAAATCTTCGAACAAAACACTGTGAGTGGATAAATCCTTAAAAAACCTTCCACTCATTCAAAATGTTTTGTGCTTCCCAAAATTTCCAATGTTTCTGTTGGTATAATGTGTGTTTCCTGAATTTTTCTAGTTTTTTTTTTAACCCAAGGCTCTAGAGTTAACATCTCTAGAGTTGATCCTCCAAATCAAATCTTTTTTTCTGGCAGGCTGATTAATGTCACTATCCAGTTCAAGCTGAAAGCCATCAACATCCAGACAATCATCAACAACGAAATTCCAGACTGCTACACCTTTTCTATAACAGTGAGTCACCACAGTCCTTTCGTTGTTATTTAAGGACCCACCACCATGCGGGGATCTGGAAGAGTTCAAGATCTAACTAAAGGTTTCTCTTGTGTTCCACACTGAAATTTTCTTCAGTGTCTGGATGAGAGGTAGATTGTAATTCTTCTCTTCTCTACCCGTTCTCTAGATTGTATTTGACAATAAAGCACATAGTGGCCGAATGAAGATTCGCTTGGACAACAAAGTGGACATCCAGGAATGTAAAGACCCCAGCGTATCTGGCAAAGGTACAGATGAGAGGCGGAATGGATTGCTCACCAAAAGCGGAAGCTGTCTTTGGGAGAGGGCAGGTGCTTTGGTGCTGGAAAAATGTAAATTTGATGTCCAGGGTGGTCGGTGCTAGAACATCAGAGGGCATTTGACTCCTTTGTGAAGCTGTAGCATTTGAAAATGTTAAAAAGATGTCAGTAAGGCTTTGTGTTCCATGCCAGAATTTTCAGCAGTGGCATAAGAGCAGGTGTACTCTAATCTGGAGGGACCAGGTTTGATTCCCCGCTCTGCCGCCTGAGCTGTGGAGGCTTATCTGGGGAATTCAGATTAGCCTGTGAACTCCAACACATGCCAGCTGGGTGATGTTGGGCTAGTCACAGTTCTTCTGAGCTCTCTCAGCCCCACCCACCTCACAGGGTGTCTGTTGTGGGGAGAGGAAGGTAAAGGAGTTTGTAAGCCCCTTTGAGTCTCCTGCAGGAGAGAAAGGGAGGATATAAATCCAACTCTTCTTCCTGCATTCTCCTTACCTAGAATCATTGTAACGGGGGGATACCCTTAGGTTAGACATTTTTGAGTATTACTTAGCACATGGGACTCTGTTTCCCAGCTTCTGCTTTGCTGGCAATGGCTAGTGAATACATTTTAGGATTGCTTAAACAGTGTTATTGTCATAATAATGTGTAGTGCTTTCTGCTCACACAAGATCAGTCTAGAAGAGCCATTTGTGCGCTGTTGGTCTCCCTTGCAGTTAGCATACTTTCTCTTTGGGTTGGAGTCTCAGTTACACATGTTTTCACCTCTCCCAAACTCACTGGACCTCACATCAAACAAATTTCCACTGTTTCCGAAACCTTGGAAGCCATGACTTTTCCTCTGCCTTTGCAGGAAAGGTGCTTTTCCATCTTCATGGCCTCTATGCAGTCCCACAGGCCAACCACAGAGATTTCTCTTCAGCATTTTTGTAGAGCCCTAGGCAACTAGTAAGTGCTCCCCTCCTCCGTCACGTAGTCGAGCAACGTTTTTCCCCTCGCTCAGAGACATGTGATGGGGGTGGGGCTGGTCTCTCCCTCCAGTTCCCTCTTTGCCGCTACGGGAGTCAGACGTCTTCGGCAAGAGCTCTTCTTCTTGGTTAAGGGAAGTTTGGCGATTGATTTCCATAGTTACTAGTGTAGTTGTAGTTAGTTTTGTGTAGTAATAGTTATATAGTTAGTATTACGTTGCGTTTTGGTTTTTTGTCAGTTCTCGTTATGGCTCTCTTCAAAAAGTCAGTACACAAACATCCAACAGCGCGCGTTGCATCAACCGCTTTATGTGCTAAAAGTGCATAACAAACAATAAAATGCATATATACAGTGAAAACAAGTGCAATAATCTATACAACTGCACTCTATGTGCCAAGTATTCTGGGGGACAAAGCTCTTAACTATTAGAATTCTTAACTGTTAAAGTGTCCGTATTCGCACGCAGCACTTCCGGTTTCTCACAACAGTGTCCTCTCATTTAATATATTCAGCGATTCCTTATATCTTTGATATTTCCAGGACAAGGTTCTTAGTTATCGAGATGCATGCATGAGCATACTGCACTTTCAATTTGATAAAACTCTGCCCTCCCAAGTTGAATCAGTAAACGCTACACTTGAGAGATGGACGGACTCGTCTGTGCAGACTCCTGTCTGTGTAAGATGAACGGAATGTGCTACCTTAGCCGTTTTCGAATCGACTTCTTCAGATCAGGTTTTCAGATGTCAGCCATAATTGGGGTAAACATTTCTTGGTGAGACTTTCACATTCCTGCCTATCCCCCTCTGGGGGGGATATTGACTTAGCTTGAACATTGCATTGGTTGGTTGACTCTCTTCAAAAAGTGTCGCACTTGTGGTGCCAAGATGGCGCAAGAAGGATGAAAGCTCCCACTGCCTCTTATGCTTAGGTGCGGGGCGTGTCGTGACTTCCTGTAAGGCATGTCGCCTTCTTACTCCTAAGGCACAACAGGAAAGGGTTTCCTGATGGAAGTTGTCCCTCTACGAAAAAGCACTGCCCCGGCACGACCCTCAAGCAGGGAGACGTGGGAGAACTTTTATCGTCTGCAGATTCAGTCATTGAGCTGCCTGGGCCTTCGGAGGCCGTGGCTCAGCTACCACAGGCATTTTCAGAACCCACACTGAAAAAAAGCCAAAAGAAAGACCAAGCATTTGGAGAAGGTGGACTCTCGCTCCCCTCTGCTGAAAGGGGTACAATCTCCACCCCTTGCCTTCACCCGGGCAAACACTGGACGCCCTGTGGTCTCCGACACCGGCTCGATGTCAAGAACAACGCTACCATTCTATTTTGCCACCAAAGTGCGGAGCCCATGTAGGGGTGAGCCAGCTTAACCCAGCAGAGCCTCAGACAGAGCACAGGAATGCCTGCGCCATCTGTTGCCCTCTGGGCAAGTGAGCTCACCTGTCACAAGACCCCCATGACTCACAGGTCAGTAGATGCCTGACTCATGGGTCACAAGATGCCCCAGACAAAGGGTCACAAGACCCAGATGTGGAATTGACCCAGACGGAGATGTTTCTTCCTGCACGTACACTGCCCCCACAGGCCATGAATTGCGCAACATTCTCCCACTCTCCCGCCTCCCAACCCGCCTCTTGAAAACCCTAATAAAAGGTGCCAGGGACCAGAGCTCGGCAGATTAGCTAGATTGACCTGCCGCTGGCTTCTCTCCACCGGACCCTGATATCGCTGCGTCCTGCCTATTCCTTGCGCCGAACGTAATGACTTCAGCCTTGCTGGCTCAACATTGGTGCTCGTATTCACTGCACCGTCATCATCTAAACTTGAGGGGTCTCTCCTCTACATGCCACCAGTGGTCTGCTGAGGGGTTGTCCCCGCTACTGTCAAAGCCTCACACTCCATCTCGATCGCTGGCAAATGCGTTGTCGGACTCCTCCTTTGACGATGTCGTGGAACTCCCCAACCTGCCTGGTGGCAGTGGAGATGGTGATGGTGACATGATCCTGCCGCTACAACTGCCAGTCCACGCCGTGGACAATGTTACTGCAGTGGCCTTCATGGGAACAGCTTCCAACAATTTATTTTTGGAATTTTTTTTAACCCTTTAGCTTTCAGGTGCAGAGTGGTGTGAGAACTCTCCCATGTGGGACTGCACAGAGGTCATGAAGTTGAAAAACAGTGTTGCACTCACCCGTAACGGTTAGCTTCATTGAATGGTCCTCTGGGCAGGCACACCTCCCTCTCCCCTTCCCCGCTGTGGGCTGTCACCTGGTATAAATGGTGGCCTCTCGTAGCGGCGAAGGATGAACTGGAGGGAGAGTGCTGCCCCACCCTGGTCATGTGTCTCTGAGCAGGAAAAACTGTGCACTTTCTGAAGAGAAAAGCTGAAGGGAAATCTCCGCAGTTGGCCCGCACAGTCCCGTGTGTGCCTGCACTGAGGACTGTTCAATGAACAGACAGCTACAGGTGAATGCAACGCTGTTTTTTCTTGCTTTCTTCAGGCTTTCTTGCTCCTCCCCCACCTTTCCCTGCCCCCACAGCAGTTCTTCCACTCCTCTTTCCACTCATTGGGCTACTGATCATAAGAACATAAGAACAAGCCATCTGGATCAGGCCAGAGTCCATCTAGTCCAGCTCTCTGCTACTCGCAGTGGCCCACCAGGTGCCTTTGGGAGCTCACATGCAGGAGGTGAAAGCAATGGCCTTCTGCAGCTGTTGCTCCCGAGCACCTGGACTGTTAAGGCATTTGCAATCTCAGATCAAAGAGGATCAAGATTGGTAGCCATAAATTGACTTCTCCTCCATAAATCTGTCCAAGCCAAGTCCAGATCAGAAGGTGCTGCCTAAAAAGGCATTGCAGAGCAGGGTGGAGGAGCCCAAAAGGGCCAGCCAAGGAGCCTCCAAGACAGGGGCTGAATTAGGGGGAAGAATTAGAACTAATAAAAGGAAACATTTCTTCACGCAAAGTGTGATTGGTGTTTGGAATATGCTGCCACAGGAGGTGGTGATGGCCACTAACCTGGATAGCTTTAAAAGGGGCTTGGACAGATTTATGGAGGAGAAGTTGGTCTATATGGCTACCAATCTTTATCCTCCTTGATCTGAGATTGCAAATGCCTTAGCAGACCAGATGCTCCGGAGCAGCAGCAGCAGCAGAAGGCCATTGCTTTCACATCCTGCAGGTGAGCTCCCAAAGGCACCTGGTGGGCCACTGCGAGTAGCAGAGTGCTGGACTAGACGGACTCTGGTCTGATCCAGCAGGCTTGTTCTTATAGGGGCTAAGGCTTGCCAGGGCTGGGGCAGACACGAGAGAGACTGATAGGAGTCAGCTGGTCTGGAGAAGGCGGAGAGCTGGCTGCCTCGCCCAGAGAAGGGGGAGGTGGTGGCTCAAGGGACTGCTGCCGTCTGCGGGTGGTTCCTGTCTGGGCTCAGCCCAGGGGTGCACAGAAGACCCCAGAGAAGCCCTACCACAGAGGAAACAGCCATGGGGTAAGTAGGGTGTGGGACATGCTGAATAGTGGGGTGCTGTGTGGTTTCCGGGCTGTATGGCCGTGTTCTAGCAGCATTCTCTCGTGACGTTTCGCCTGCATCTGTGGCTGGCATCTTCAGAGGATCTGATAGTAGGAAAGCAAAGCAAGTGAATCGCAATAGTGTTCAATAGTGTTGAACATGAAAGGCACTGCAGACTATTTCAGCCAGAAAAATCAGCAATAGCAGAACACACGATAAAGTTACCAACCTGGACACAGAATATTATTTGAAAACACAGAAATTCTGGACCACTCTGACAACCACTACGTCAGACTACACAGAGAAGCCATTGAAATCCACAAGTACATGGACAATTTCAACAGGAAGGAAGAAACCATGAAAATGAACAGAATTTGGCTGCCAGTTTTGAAAAACACTAGAATCAAGACAGTGACTAATCAGTTCCACACAAACACAGAATGACTATAGACAGTAATACTATCAAGGGAACAAAGACCCAGCTACTGCTATTCATATGGCCTCACTTATTGACCTTTCTATCTTCATTGTTACTCACATGCTACAGACTTCATTGTCTGTAGCATTGTCTGTATTGCCCAATAGGCCTCACCTATTGACCTCACAGTATATATACTCCACTTGCTTTCCTTTCCCACTATCAGAGCCTCTGAAGATGCCAGCCACAGATGCAGGTGAAACATCACAAGAGAGTGCTGCTAAAACATGGCCATACAGCCCGGAAACCACACAGCACCCCAGTGATTCTGGCCATGAAAGCCTTTGGCAATACAGAGCGCTGAATAGTTCTGAATTTTTTGGATAATGAGTTGCTGTGCCTCCCTCCTTCCTTGCAGGAGACAATGGTTTGCGGATGTTCTTTGATGTGGTTGTGCTCCTCATCTGCATTCTGTCCTTCATCTTGTGCACCCGCTCCGTCGTCAGAGGTCTTTGGCTGCAGCACGTAAGCACTGCGATGATAGCAAGCCCACGCTCCGGTGGCAATCCATGAGGCTGCAGAGCCACGTCGGGATGCCACGTAGAGCCAAGATTGGAACATGAGGTGCCGAATACTCAGTCCTGTCATTGATCCATCTAGTTCAGGGGTCCCCAGTGTGGTGCCTGTGGGTTCAATTGTGTCCATCAGCACTTTTCAAACGGATATGGAAGATCAGGCCAAGAAAATAACTATAAAGTTCACATCCTTTCAAAGATACACAGTGGCGTAGTGGTTATTGAGCGGGTGCACTCTAATCTGGAGAACCGGGTTTGATTCCCCACTTGGCCACTTGAGCTGTGGAAGCTTATCTGGGGAACCAGATTAGCTTGTGCATTCCCACACACGCCAGCTGGGTGACCTTGGGCTAGTCACAGTTCTTCGGAGCTCTCTCTGCCTCACCCACCTCACAGGGTGTTTGTTGTGGGGGGGAGGGGAGGAGATTGTAAGCCCCTTTATTTTTCCTTTCTGAAATTTAAAATGATAGACTCAATTTCTCCACACGCCCCCCTTAAGCTATAATTTTGGGGCTGAACGCTCCAAAACCTATAGCATAAAAAAGAAACCAGAACAACAACATTCAGGACTCTCAGTTTGTAGTATACATTTAGCAACACTAAAATGACATTACAGAAAAGAAAACATGAGATGATTACCATGTTAGTTCACTGTACTCTTCAGGCAGGTCATGGAAGTAAATCCAAGCTCCCCAGTGGACCAAGAGGAAGAACTTGAGGCTAAAATGAGAGAGGCTCTGCACCCTTGGGTAAGCCTGCATTTCCTTTTCTGTTTTCAGGAGTTCAGCCAGTTCTTCCAGCAGCATTACAACCAGGGCGTCTGCCTGTCAGACCGCATGGAGTTTGTGAATGGCTGGTACATACTGCTTGTTGTGAGTGACATCCTTACCGTCTCTGGAACCATCATGAAGATTGGAATTGAGTCCAAGGTAAGCAGCTGGCTTGGCAGACTGGGGTACACTCCCGATGCTTTGAATTCTGATCTGCCGTCTCAGCTGCCAAAACCCCCTATCCCAGTGATTGCAAACCTTTTTGAGACCGAGTGCCCAAATTGCAACCCAAACCCCATTTATTTATCGCAAAGTGCCAACCTGGCAATTTAACCTGAATGCTAAGGTTTCAGTTTAGAAAAAAACGGTTGGCTCCCTCTTCCTCCACCCCACCCGCTCGAGCAGGGATCACCCTGCTCTAGCCTCCAGCAAGTCCCACGCATACCACTCTGTGCCTCTCTAGCATCTCTGCCTCCTCTGCGCCACCCCCCCCCCCCGGGCAGCAGCCACCTGGAGCACAGGCACCAGGCCCGCCAGCCGAGTCCTTCCTGATCACCGCGGTACGTGCACACATGTCATGCTCAGTGGCCCAGGCCAACCAAGATGTGGGTGGGTGGGTGATTTTCTGCCTCCCCACATGACGAACTCTGTGTGTGCGTGCCCACAGAGAGGGCTCCGAGTGCCACCTCTGGCACCCGTGCCATAGGTTCGCCATCACTGCCCTATCCAGTCGTAGCTTCTTCTGCAAAAGGAGTAGCTCCAAATTATTACTTTCTTTACTTGAAACAGTTCTATCTTGCCTTATTTCCTCAGATACGAGACAGCTAGCAATGCACAGGGTTAACTAATGCAAGGACTAGAACATTCACTGCCAAATTTGCCGAAAGTGGTTAACCCTTTGTGGAATGAGACTGCTTTCCGTACTAGTCCAGTCTGGAGGTGACTGCAGCATGGATCAGCATATCTAAGTTAACCAAGCTAGGCTGAATTGGAATGGGGCGTGGCTCTCAATTCGAGGTGTGACCAGTTTTATCCATTGACAAGGCTGGGTCCTGGAGCGCCCGATCTCAATCAGAGGGTAGCCCAGCTAGATTCGAGTCCAGTCGCATCTCTGAGCGCAGCAGGATTCTCAGGGTATCAGCTTTCAAGAGTCAAAGCTCCCTTCACCAAGTAGAAGTCAGAATGGAGATCTCTCAGTCCTTAGATCCCATGCAGAAAGTGGGAGGGATGTTGCAGAAAGGGAACTTAGGATGCAGGGGTAAAGAATGGGAGAGAAACACTGATGGAGACATTTCACCAGGTCTTCATCGACTTCCACCTCACCATCAACCTGCCCTTCTGGGGACAGGGAAACATAGTGCCTGGAGTTCAGGGGATCTTGAGCTCATGAGCCCAATTGCTGCTTTCTTAAACTTTATTACACCCATGAAAGTGTGGTTCATTTCACCGACCTCAGGGTTACACTGCATTATATAGGACTGGGATGTCCAACTCTGGTGCTTTAGATGTTCATGGACTACAATTCCCATCAGCCCCAATTGGCCATGCCAGCAGGGGTTGATGGAAATTGTAGTCCATGAACATCTGAAGTGCCAGTGTTGGACCCCCTGATATAGACGAGCCACACCACTGCAGCCTTCCTCCTTCTGCCTTCTCCTCCTGCCAAACTCCTTCTATTTCCTCTTTTTATAGCACTAGCTTGATACCTGGCCCTTCAGTTAAGCTTCTCTTCTCCTCTGCTTCCCTGCCTTCAAAACCCATGGCACCAGAAAGCCATTGTTCTTTCACCCAGGCTGGCTCACTTGCCTGGGCCAAACTGCAAGTCTGCTCTGTTCCTGAGGCTATCCGGATTGCACTTTTCTGCCCTTGGGCCTGACTTGTTCTGCCCAAGCAAGCCCTGGTGCTGGGCTTAAGGACTTGGCAGCTTGTTTCTGGGTAGCCTGTCAAACTGGCCATGAACCAGTCCACACAAAAAGTGCATTTTCTAGACGCCATCATACAGATGCCACCTTCTACTGGAAACCAGCTGATCTCCAAACATATCTGCATGCTTCCAGTCACTGTCCTAAACACGCCAAATGATCCATTGTCTGCAGCCAGACTCTGCACTACAGCCACATCTGTCCTGATCCTTCAGACAGAGATTCTCATCTGCAGAATCCACAACGGATATGTAGTTCAGGGAGCAGCAGTGGTGTAGTGGTTAAGAGCAGGTGTACTTTAATCTGGAGAACCAGGTTTGATTCCCTGTTCTGCCACTTGAGCTATGGAGGCTTATCTGGTGAACCAGATTAGCCCGTGCACTCCAACACACGCCAGCTGGGTGACCTTGGGCTAGTCACAGTTCTGAGCTCTCTCAGCCCCACCTCCCTCACAGGGTGTTTGTTGTGAGGGGGGAAGGGAAAGGAGACTGTTAGCTCCATTGAGTCTCCTACAGGAGAGAACAGGGGGATATAAATCCAAACTCTTCTTCTTCTAGAAAGGAAACCGATCAAACAGATTAACAAACATCAACAAAGCCGAAACGATGCCAAGCAATAACCTGCTACAAAATAGACCCAAATATAACACCACTGGTGGTTACATACCGTTCTCAGCATAAATCAGCTCATCATACGTTACCAACCTACAGCTTATGCTGGACAGCGATAGTTCCCTCTCACGGGCATTGGGAGGCAAATCCTTTGTTACCCATGAAGGGCCTCCTAACCTTAAACACCTTCTCACAACAGTGCCCTTTCTAACATGGACATGGACTCTGGGAGCAAAACTTTGCAATAAACCAAGTTGCCGATGCTGTGCCCATATCAATTTTGGCAACTCAATAACTGAACCTGACAATAGCTGCCATACTATCTCAGATGCATTCTGTTGATCATCTTGCAGGGCAATCTTGCAATGCCATAAGACAGTGGTGGCGAACCTTTGGCATTCCAGATGTTATGGACTACAATTCCCATCAGCCTCTGCCAGCATGACCAATTGGCCATGCTGGCAGGGGCGGATGGGAATTGTAGTCCTTAACATCTGGAGTGCCAAAGGTTCACCACCATGGCCATAAGATGTCAGCAATGCCCTTCCACTCTCTACGTTGGAGAGACAGGTCAGTCCCTATGCAAAAGAATATATAGACATAAACCTGACATAAAACCCCCACAACATTCAGAAACCAGTGGGGAAACAGGTCATTCGATGTCTGACTTAAGAGTAACAGTCCTCAAACAGAGAAGATTTAAGGGGAGATTACAACATAAGAACATAAGAATGAGCCTGCTGGATCAGACCAGAGTCCGTCTAGTCCAGCATTCTTCTACTTGCAGTGGCCCACCAGGTGCCTTTGGGAGCTCTCATGCAGGATGTGAAAGCAATGGCCTTCTGCTGCTGCTGCTCCCGAGCACCTGGTCTGCTAACATGAGATGGTTATTCACAAGTCCAGAACAATGCCTCTCTGGGTTGATTAGGGACATAGGATTGTTATCTCTACAGATGCTACTTTTCTGTCCCCCGGCATTTCCCTTCTGCTCTAATTAATTTTCTTGCTATGTACATTGTGCTTCTGCATCCTGTGATCTTCTTTCCAACATGCCCCCAAACAGGAATTAGCTCTCCATTCTTGCATCTGATGAAGGAAACTTTTAACTCTTGAAAGCTGGTACCGTGAAAATTTTGTTGGGACTCAAAAGTGGTACTGGACTCCAGTCATAGAATCATAAGTGTTGGAAGAGACCACAAGGAACATCAAGTTCAACCCCCTGCCATTCAGGAACAGACAATCAAAGCACCCCTGACAGATGACCGTCCAGCCTCTTCCAAAAGAGCAACTAGCTTACACTTGCTGCAGATGTAAATACATCGCCCAGCAAAAAAACCAAATATTCCGCAGCTATTGCAGGTGACTGCAGCAACTCCCTGACTCTCCATATTTTGTACTCTTCAATAGTGTTTCCTTCAAAAAGTATTGCCTATTTAACCAAGGACTTGTTGACTGAGCTCCAGGGAATGAGACTTAGTGTCTGAAGCCTCTATCCCATGTCCAGACTAATTAATCTTTCTATTATCTCCCCCAAGATTGCTGCTTACTGACAAACAAAAAACTGTGCGTACCACTACTTCAGTGAGAGTGCTGAAGACAGCTGAATGGCAGTTAAATCACTCACCAGAAGCCCCACCTCTGAGAAGCCTGAGGCAAGCACACAGCCAGGACCAAGAAAAACCCTCACACACACACAAAAGCCTTCCCAAGTCCTCAAAAAGCAAACATGCAAACCCTCCAAAAATGCACGCAGTTAAAAAATTTGACCTTAAGAATATAAGGAGGAGGAGGAATTTGGATTTATACCCCACCTTTGTCTCCTGTAAGGAGACTCAAGGTGGCTTACAAACTCCTTTCCCTTCCTCTCCCCACGACAGACCCCCCCGCCAAAAAGCACAGCTCACTTTTTGCTTTCTGCCTGCTCCTTTTCTGCTTCCGTGAGCAGCAGTGGCGTAGGAGGTTAAGAGCTCGTGTATCTAATCTGGAGGAACCGGGTTTGATTCCCTGCTCTGCCTCTTGAGCTGTGGAGGCTTATCTGGGGAATTCAGATTAGCCTGTGCACTCCCACACATGCCAGCTGGGTGACCTTGGGCTAGTCACAGTTCTTTGGAGCTCTCTCAGCCCCACCCACCTCACAGGGTGTTTGTTGTGAGGGGAGAAGGGCAAGGAGATTGTCAGCCCCTTTGAGTCTCCTGCAGGAGAGAAAGGGGGGATATAAATCCAAACTCTTCTTCTTCTTCTTCCTCCCAGAGTTCAGGGTGCATGCCTTCCTGTTCTATCTAAACTTGGTTTAGCAACCCCAGCCAAAAGCCTCCCGTTTCCACCTGCCTAACCTGTGTCCCGTTTGCACTAAATTTCAGTTTGTTTATCCTTAACCACTTGACCGCTGCCTCAAGAGACTGATTTCTGTCGTTTACAGAACTTGGCCAGCTATGATGTGTGCAGCATCCTCCTGGGTACCTCTACTCTCCTGGTCTGGGTCGGTGTCATGCGATACCTCAGCTTCTTCCAGAAATACAATGTGAGCTGAACATCTTCTCTCCCCACCCCCACCCTGTATGATCATGACCAAAATCACATGTCCTCCAAGATCCTGTATCTGTAACTTTTTTAAAATATATATTTTTATTAAATATTTGCAATAAAAGCACATGAAATCATATTACAGTGTGACAAATAGATCCATTTTCCATAGATTAACAGAGACAGTACTAAAGTACATTTATGTATCTAACATTAATCATTTCTACTCGCTCATCTTTACGGCTCACTATATAACTAGCTTATCCATCTATTTGTCAATAATTCTATTGTGTGGGTGCTGTGTGGTTTCCGGGCTGTATGGCCGTGTTCTAGCAGCATTCTTTCCT